>NC_079345.1:11607500-11907500 GCF_029582105.1 Oenanthe melanoleuca
CCTTGTCAACAACTGATTGGGACCTCGAATGACTACAAATTAGTTTAGTGATGGGGCAACTGTCACAGATATCTTTGAATCAGTTGAAAATGAACAAGGTTGACAGGGACGTGAGAGTCTAATGAGTCCTTCAAATGGCTGATTTGCACTCAGTGGACAACTAGACAATAAGCAGTATGAATTATTGGAAATCAATACTTTGCTATGGAATTTCATTATGCTCCAATGCCTTCAGTTCATAGTATTTTATATTTTGATGGATTATCTGAAGCAAATTATCATCTTAAGACACACGGATTGATAAAACTCCCTTGTACAGTTTTAAATTGTGCTTTTGACTTATTTTTGTGAAGTAGGAATATTGATCTATTTTCATGTGCAATCTTAGTCTGTTTTAGAGTGGTAGATAAAACCAGTACCTTTAAATAAAATGTCCTGCAGATCTTTTTTGTATTAACTGGTTGGTTCCTAATCCATCATCTTTTGATGTTTTAGGAGACACAGAAAAGGGTCAAGCAAATCGAACCACTAAGAACAAGGACGCCCATGTCTGTGGCAGGTGCTGTGCTGAGTTCTTTGAATTATCAGATCTCCTGCAACACAAGAAGAATTGTACTAAAAATCAATTAGTTTTAATTGTGAATGAAAATCCAGCTTCTCCTTCTGAAACCTTCCCTCCTAGTTCCCCTTCTGATAATCCTGATGAACAGATGAATGACACAGTTAATAACACAGATCAAGTAGACTGCAGTGACCTTTCAGAGCATAACAAACTTGACAGGGAAGAATCCATGGATGTGGAGGCTTCCAGCATTAACAATAGCAGTAGCAGTTCCAAGAGTGTCAACAATAGTATTACAAGCAGTAACAGCTCCACAATGGGTACCTCAGCTGTAACAACCTCTCTACCTCACATAGGGGATCTGACAACACTAGGCAACTTTTCAGTGATAAACAGTAATGTAATAATTGAAAACCTGCAGAGTACTAAAGTGGCAGTAGCACAGTTCTCACAGGAGGCAAGATGTAACGGGGCATCGAGCACTAAACTCGCTGTCCCTGCCCTGATGGAGCAACTGTTGGCACTGCAGCAGCAGCAGATCCATCAGTTGCAACTGATTGAACAAATTCGTCACCAAATATTATTGTTGGCTACCCAAAATACAGACATGCCAACATCTTCTAGCGCTTCTCAAGGTACTTTACGAACATCTGCCAACCCCTTGTCCACATTAAGTTCCCATTTATCCCAGCAGCTGGCTGCAGCAGCTGGATTAGCACAAAGCCTTGCTAGTCAATCTGCCAGCATCAGTGGTGTGAAACAGCTACCCCCTATACAGCTACCTCAGAGCAACCCTGGCAACACTCTAATTCCATCCAATAGTGGCTCTTCTCCAAATATTAACATATTGGCAGCAGCAGTTACAGCACCGTCCTCAGAAAAAGTGGCTTCAACTATTGGTGGCTCACAGCTCACCAACCCACCAGTATCAGCATCATCTTCACCAGCTTTTGCAATAAGCAGTTTATTAAGTCCTGCATCTAATCCACTTCTACCTCAGCCCACCCCTAGTAACTCTGTTTTCTCCAGTCCCTTGTCCAATATTGGAACACCTGCAGAGGATTTAAACTCCTTGACCGCCTTGGCACAGCAAAGAAAAAACAAGCCACCAAATGTAACTGCATTTGAAGCAAAAAGTAATTCAGATGAGGCGTTTTTTAAGCATAAATGCAGGTTCTGTGCTAAAGTGTTTGGGAGTGACAGTGCCTTGCAGATTCATTTGCGTTCTCACACTGGCGAGAGGCCATTTAAATGCAACATATGTGGAAACAGGTTCTCCACAAAGGGAAACTTAAAAGTCCACTTCCAGCGTCACAAAGAAAAATACCCTCATATTCAAATGAATCCGTACCCAGTGCCAGAGCACTTGGACAATATTCCTACAAGCACGGGTATTCCTTATGGGATGTCTATACCACCAGAGAAACCTGTCACGAGCTGGCTGGACAGCAAGCCAGTCCTCTCCACCCTAACAACTTCTGTTGGCCTGCCACTGCCACCAACAATTCCAAGCTTGACCCCATTCATCAAAACTGAGGAGCCTCAGCCAATTCCCATTAGCCATCCTTCTGCTAGCCCTCCCTGCTCTGTCAAGAGTGACTCGGGAGCAGCTGATCCCACATCAAAAATTTCCAATGGACTTTCTGAAGAGGTAGAGGCTGGTGTGTTGCCTGCCTCAAACGGTAAAACGGAAGAAAGCCCTCAAAACACAAGCACCATCACCAACATGAGCAGCTCCGTGAGCTCCCCGGCAGCAGACTCGGGCTCCAGCGGCGCCGCCACATTTACAAACCCACTGATGCCTCTTATGTCAGAGCAGTTTAAGGCAAAGTTTCCATTTGGAGGACTATTGGATTCAACGCCAGCATCTGAAACATCAAAATTGCAGCAGCTTGTAGAAAACATTGACAAAAAGGCGACTGATCCCAACGAGTGCATCATTTGCCATCGAGTTCTCAGTTGCCAGAGCGCACTGAAAATGCATTATCGCACCCATACTGGAGAGAGGCCATTCAAATGTAAAATCTGTGGTCGTGCTTTCACTACTAAGGGCAACTTAAAGACTCACTACAGTGTCCATCGTGCCATGCCCCCGCTGAGAGTGCAACATTCTTGCCCGATCTGCCAGAAAAAGTTCACCAACGCTGTTGTGCTGCAGCAGCATATCCGAATGCACATGGGAGGGCAGATCCCCAACACCCCAGTGACAGAAAACTATCCTGAGTCAATGGAATCAGATACGGGATCTTTTGATGATAAGAATTTTGATGATATAGACAACTTCTCAGATGAGAATATGGAAGACTGTCCTGACAGCAGCGTGCCAGATACACCTAAATCTGTGGATGCATCACAAGACAGCTTGTCTTCTTCCCCTCTGCCCCTGGAAATGTCAAGTATTGCTGCTCTGGAAAATCAGATGAAGATGATAAATGCCGGCCTTGCTGAACAACTTCAGGCAAGCCTAAAGTCAGTAGAAAATGGGTCAGTGGAAGGGGATGTTTTAACTAACGATTCGTCGTCTGTTGGTGGTGATATGGAAAGCCAAAGTGCTGGAAGCCCTGCTGTCTCAGAGTCTACCTCTTCCATGCAGGCCTTGTCCCCATCCAACAGCACTAATGATTACCACAAGTCACCAAGTATCGAAGAGAAACCATTAAGAGCTTTACCAAGTGAGTTTGCCAATGGTTTGTCTCCAACCCCCGCTAACAGTGGTGCTTTGGACTTGACATCTAGTAACACTGATAAAATGATTAAAGAAGAGTCCCTGAGTATGCTCTTTCCTTTCAGAGATAGAGGTAAATTTAAAAACACTGCATGTGACATTTGTGGCAAAACATTTGCTTGTCAGAGTGCCTTGGACATTCATTACAGAAGTCATACCAAAGAGAGACCATTTATTTGCACAGTTTGCAATCGTGGCTTTTCCACAAAGGGTAATTTGAAGCAGCACATGTTGACACATCAAATGCGAGATCTGCCATCACAGCTCTTCGAGCCCAGCTCGGGTGTGGGCCCCAGCCAGAGCCCGTCGGTGATGCCTGCTGGCGCGCTCTCGTCGCTCATCAAGAGCGAGGCTAACGGGCTGCTGCACGCCTCTCCCCAGGACAGCAAGGAAGCACCCTCTGCTCTCGTTGCTTCGGGGCCACTCTCCTCTGCCACGTCCCCTGTGCTGCTCCCTGCTCTCCCCAGAAGAACTCCAAAACAGCACTACTGCAACACGTGCGGGAAAACATTTTCTTCTTCCAGTGCTCTGCAGATCCACGAAAGGACGCACACTGGTGAGAAACCTTTTGCCTGCACTATATGTGGAAGAGCATTCACAACAAAAGGCAATCTGAAGGTACTTTTTCCTCTTACTGTTCTTTCACCTTCTCCTTGCTGGGGGTTTTTGATTTTTGACACCTGTTAATGTTGCAACATCGGTACCTTTGGGTGTTTGTGGTGTGACTGTGTTTAGTCAGCTCTGGTAGACCTAGATGGCCTCTTGTCGAGAGCTCGTGTTGGCAGCAGGTCTGAGACATGTGCTGTTTTGACTTAATTAAAATTCATCTACCAGCAAAGCCTGTCTATGCAGAGTGTGAAACAGAACAGCCAAATGCTGGTAAGGAGCATTAATTAACAGAGAAATGCATTTTGTAACTCACACACCTCTTCAAGAAGTGAAAGGCTCTTGGATGTGATGTTTTTCATAACCATCATGTAAGATGAGTGTTTAAAAAAACTATTAACATAATTCTGGAAATAATGGGCATTACTTTAATTGATTATATAACTAACATTTCCTCCTGATATGTGTTTGAAAAAGCAAATATACTTAAGTTTTAGAACACCAGTTGAGCACTTTACTGTGTACATTTTTCTGTTGACAGAGTATTTCTCTAGAGGTTGCTGCCAGTAATGTGAGATGAATAATTACTTTCAGGCCATTCTCTCTATACACGAGGCTCTCCGATGAGCAATCAGTAAAGGATACTTTCTGCCTGTCTGAAAAGGACGTTTATAGGGTAAAGGGTGTCAAATACAATACTTACCATTGCAATGAAAGTGGACATAGCAATTCTAGCCCTGAAAGCAGCTATCTGCAATTGACAGAATAATGCAAAGTCATTATAAACTAAATACATGTAATAAAAAAAGAGTAAGAAGCAATGGATTGTTCAGCAGGAGAACAGGTTACACTGGGTAATGGTGATGGGCTGACCCAGAAGCAGTGTATTACTGCAGATGGGAAATGGAGCCCTGTATCCTCTATCTTTAATGCCATTCATTATGTAACAAGACTGGACATGTTCATGGACTCCAGCCTTTTCTGTGATCAAAATAAGTTTGAAATTCCTGTCAACCTCTATTTTTTGTTTGTTTGTTTCTTCCTTTCTTTCTTTCCAGGTTCACATGGGCACTCACATGTGGAACAGTACTCCTGCAAGGCGAGGCAGACGACTTTCTGTAGATGGCCCCATGACATTTCTAGGAGGCAATCCTGTGAAGTTCCCAGAAATGTTTCAGAAGGATTTGGCAGTGAGGTCAGGGAATGGAGACCCGTCCAGCTTCTGGAACCAGTATGCAGCTGCACTCTCCAACGGCTTGGCCATGAAGACCAACGAGATCTCCGTCATCCAGAATGGGGGCATCCCTCCAGCACCGGGGGGCCTGGGCAATGGTGGCAGCTCTCCCATCAGTGGCTTGACAGGAAGCCTGGAGAAGCTCCAGAATTCAGAACCCAACGCACCTCTAGCTGGTCTGGAGAAAATGGCAAGCAACGAAAATGGGACTAACTTCCGTTTTACGCGTTTCGTGGAAGACAACAAAGAAATAGTAACAAATTAGAAAAACAACTCCATAAATAACATTCCTGCAAATAGTGCAACCTAGGGTTGCTTTTTTCAAGCTGCAGGCTACAACAATTGCAAAGACTTTGTTTTGTACCATGTTCTACTTCTAGAGTTCTAAGAGAGCTTATTTATTAGTGATATAACCTTGCTTTGCAAACAAATGCAAGCATTAACTTTGGTCTCCCGTATTTTGAACTAAATACTAATCGACTAGAGTGCTGTAAACTTGCTGTAACATTTATGGCAGTTGCAAGTCTGTTCTGCTAGGTGATCTTATTCTGGCATTAACTTATTTTCTATATCCAGTTTAACACGAACTCTGGTATTGATGCGATGCCTCAGTGATGCATTAGATCTCTAATAAAAATCTGTATATAAATGTACACTTTGATCCTGCTGGAAACTTTATCAGCAAACACATTGTCTAATTTTTCCAGACAGAATTAAGAAAAGGACTGAGAGAATATAGACTGAACAGTGTGGGTCCTTTACACAGCTCAGTTTTTGATTTTTATTATAAAATTAAAACTGCTTTAATTTTTGTAGGTTTAACATTTTCTGTTTTGAACTGTTATTTGTATTGTGCTTTTTACTTGAGTCGTCTTAAATGTTAATACATTTCTGTACAGTAATAAGCACGCGGATTATTAGAGAAGATACTGAAGTGTTGTTTTGGTAGTTGAAACTGAGACGTAACATTTTGCCTTGTAGGTATATTCATTATAGAAAATGTGCTGGACTTTCACAATGCTGCTAAGTATGGCATCTTGAACAACTTCCGTGGACAACTGTAGATGCTCCTGTATATACAATAAGACATCACTTTCATTAAAATGTACATATGTTCCTTACAAGACCAAGCCCTACTCCTTGACCAAGGGAACAAGTATAGTGTTTGTTTATTTTGTATTAGGCATTGGGGGGACAGGGGAAACCTTGGACTGTTACATGCACTTTCTCGGAAAGTTGAAAGGAAAAGAGGTCCAGTTTCTTTAACATTTAATACTTACTAACAGCAGAGATACTGTAATTTTACTCGAGTAATCAAATACATTTTTGCAACAGATAAAAAATTCGCTGTCTCTGTGTTTTTAAAGTGTACCTGTATTCAGTAATCACTCTGTATTATTTAGCCTTTCCCTTGGTTAACATGAACTGTCCAGGTTGTATGTGCGTGTTTATATCTGTAAGTATGGGTATACATATATGTATTGCATATTAATTGCTAGTATATTTTTCATACCCCCTAATAGTGAGAAATTTCTCCTTACCTATCCAACTCCTCCTTCTCATAAAATTGTAGATATTTTGGCATTTTTAATTTGTTTATTAAAAAAAATGCTGCTAGCAAAGACCTTATTAAGCCTAGGTAAGTTTCCTTTGAAGGAAATAATTTATTACGTTTAAGGCTTGATTTGGTTCAAATGCTTTATATTTGATATTAATTTTATTTTATGAGATTGTATGTTTGTGGCATGCTTATGCTGCTATACCTGTGTTAAGATGTCCACTTGCAAGCCTCCATATACTATGTGGGGTTTATAACTTGATTGTAAAAAAACGTACCAAACAAAACCTAATTGCTTTGGCCTTGCACATGATTTGGCTTCCCTTAAACACCTGCCATGATCATTAACCTCAGTGGGAGTTTGTCACACATAATTCAGTCCAATATTTTCACCCAGTAGAGTTTCATCTCCTTACATTACTATTTAAGAAACATAAAGCAGATTGGCTGCCTTCAAATTATGCCTTCAAAACCACCAACAGGCACAGTAAATTTTGTGTCCATGTGACTATATATATATATATATCTTTTTTTAGGCAATTCCAAAATTCAGGCATTTTGTGTTACAGGATTATTTTTCAGGATCACTGTCTTTTTAAACAAGAATTGATCACTTAGCTCTTCCCATAGCCTGAGTTGCAAATTGGGCATTAGAGAGGATTTACAACTGAAGAGCTGGGGTGAGAAATACTTTTCTTGAGGACTTTTCCCCTTCCTGTGATTATGAACCGTGCGTATTAACGCTGTAGTCTGGATACCTCTTGGACTTCATGTCTTTAGGACTTTTCCTGTTGGAATGTGATGATTCACCTGGTACATGATATGCATTTTTGTTAACATGTAAGTTGTACGCTAGAGCCAGCTGGCTTGTCAATGTGAATATTTAAGAATTTTAAGTCACCTTTTGGTCTCAGAAAAAGGTAAATTAAAAGGATTTTGATGATTTTATCAATGAAATACCAACTAACTCTCCTTTTAAACTGAGTCGAGATTTGTGCAGCAGAAAAGTTGCCAGGGAAGGTTAGCAGCCCCCAGCGCCCCGGGAGGGTTTCCTCTCTGCGGCTTGGGTTTCATCAGCGCCTTTAACTTCAGCCCGGGAGCCCCTTCCCACGGGGAAGCGGAATCTGCCGGCGCCGGGGGAGCCGCGCCCGGAGCGGCTGGCGAACCTTCCCGGGCACAGGGACGCGCCTGCCGCCGGGCAATGTACGCGCTTGGCATCATTCGGGGGGTAAAAAAAACAAAACCTTGAAAAAAAAACAAAAAAAGGAGCGATTTTCCTCCTCGTACCTTGGGACCCTTCCCCCGGCCCGCTCCGAGCGGACCCTGCGCCTGAGCACACCCCGGGCTCTGCTGGGGGCTGCCCGAGGGATGCGCTGCCCCAGCCCCGCCGGGGGCCACAGGCCCTTTTGTCCCTCAGCCCTTCCCAAGCCTTTCCCTGCGGTGCCGGCGGCTGCACCCTTCCTGCCCCTGAGCCCGCTGTGGGCTGCGTCCCGGTGAGCCGGGGAGCTGCACCCCCCCGGTGCTGCTGCACCCCCCGTTCTGCTGCACCCCCCGTGCTGCTGCACACCCCGTGCTGCTGCACCCCCCCGGTGCTTCTGCACCCCCCGTGCTGCTGCACCCCCCGTTCTTCTGCACCCCCCGTGCTGCTGCACCCCCCGTTCTGCTGCACCCCCCGTTCTGCTGCACCCCCCGTGCTGCTGCACACCCCGTTCTGCTGCACACCCCGTGCTGCTGCACCCCCCCGGTGCTTCTGCACCCCCCGTTCTGCTGCACACCCCGTGCTGCTGCACCCCCCGTGCTGCTGCTCCGCTCCGCGCTGCCCTCGCTGCCGTCGGCGGAGGTGGCTGCTGGCGGGAGGAGCTGCCCGCGCCCCTGGCATCCATCCCTCTGTGCCGGGCTGAGGGAGAATGCCCGGGCTGTGCCGGGCTGAGAGACGGATGTCCGGGCTGAATCATGGGTGCCCGGGCTGTGCCAGGCTGAGGGATGGTTGTTCGGGCTGTGCCATGGTTGCCCGGTCTGTGCCATGGTTGCCCGGTCTGTGCCAGGCTGAGGGATGGTTGCCCGGGCTGTGCCATGGTTGCCCGGGCTGTGCCAGGCTGAGGGATGGTTGTTCGGGCTGAGGGATGGTTGTTCGGGCTGAGGGATGGTTGCCCGGTCTGTGCCATGGTTGCCCGGACTGTGCCATGGTTGCCCGGTCTGTGCCATAGTTGCCCGGTCTGTGCCATGGCTGCCCGGGCTGTGCCGCCCGCTGCGGGAAGGTGCCGGGCCGTTGTCCCCGCGCTGTGCAGGAACCTTCCCCTCCCTTTCTCCCTCTCTCCCGGCCGGGGCTGGGCCGGCCCGCTCAGGGCCCGGAGCATCGTCCCTGTGCCGCGGGGTGCGGGGCCGCCGGCGCTCGGCGCTCCCCGCCCCGCCAGGCGCAGCGCCCGGCCGGCCTCCTGCGAGGGGAAGCGAGGAGGGGAGGGGGTAGGGGGGAATAATTTGCTCTGGAAACGCGGAATTTTAAATTTCCCGTTACTCGACACCAGACCGTGGGGACCGGGGGAAGTTACCTCTCCCCAGCGCTGTCCTGGCAAGCGCACAAAGGTGCCCGCGTCGCCTCACAGCTGGGAGCCGCGCTACCTCGCTGCAATTACCCAGCGCAGCCTTTCCTATTCACAGACACTGAATTAATCCTTATTCAAGAATAGAATTTTTTTTTTCTTTACGGTTTTGTTTTCGCGGCCTCATTTTTTTCATTAGCAACAAAGTTTTCTTTCCCCCCTCACCCGTTTTTCCCCCCTCTAGTCGCACCCATCACAATTTTATCATCCATTAAAATAAGGCACAGTGGGGTGGGTTGGTATTCTCTTTTTCTTTCTCTTAAGCGCCAGCGATCGTTCAACGCAATCATTTAATCATGCCGGGTAATTTTCTTCACCCAGAAACAGACGTGATTTATTTAAAAATTGGGCTAATGGCGTGCGAAACTTCCCGTCTTGGAAAGAGCCCGCGGCGGAGCGGCAGGACCGCGCTGGCCGGGCCCGGGCACAGCTGCCCCTCCCGCCGGGAATTCGGGGCTTCCCGGTACCGGAGCGGGGCGAGGAACCGGGGGCGAGGGGCGAGGAAGCGAGGGGCGAGGGATAGGGGCGAGGAAGCGAAGGATAGGGGCGAGGAAGCGGGGACGAGGGATAGGGGCGAGGAAGCGAGGGGCGAGGGATAGGGGCGAGGAAGGGAGGGATAGGGGCGAGGAAGGGAGGGATAGGGGCGAGGAAGGGAGGGATAGGGGCGAGGAAGCGAAGGATAGGGGCGAGGAAGGGAGGGATAGGGGCGAGGAACCGGGGGGGGGAGGGATAGGGGCGAGGAAGCGAGGGATAGGGGCGAGGGATAGGGGCGAGGAAGCGAGCCCGGGCGCTGTCTCGCCGCCGGGCGCTCGCCGGGCAGATGCAGCGGGCCCGAGGGAGAGAAGGGCTCCCCCAAAGCCCCCGCGATACCGGCGGAGGGGAGAGGGAGCCGGGGCAGCGCATGGGGAGGCAGGAATGAGGTTTCCGTGATGGCCAGGAAGGCGTGAGGAGGGAGAGGAAGCAGCAAATTGCCCGGTTTATTTCGTGTGCTGATGACAATCAAACCCTAAACCCTTTTCTCAGGGAAAAGCCTGTTGAATTTCAGAGTTTCTTCCTAGGCTGGGCTTTGGTTTGAGATTCAGGTTGCAAGCCCTCCCAGTTGCAGCAGGCAACAAATGCCTCGGTTTGTTCCTGCTTTGTGAATAATATTTGCTGACCATCAAAATCTAAGGGTTGCTGCTTGTTTTGAGCGTTTTTGGGGCATGCTTCCTGCTTTTTAAAGTCACAATTTACCTGGTTGTGTCATTGCAGGAGGCCAGTTTTACTTGGCAGCAGGAGGTGTGACTTTGTAGCACGACAGTTTTTTTGCTGTCTCCTTGCCAGTGTTCCATAGCTGTGCAGGTTTGTTCCCCTGTCAGTGTTCAGTAGTTCTCCAGGTTTGTTCCTTGTTTGTTTTTTTCCCCAGTAAAAATAACTTTTTAATATTTGTTTTCCTTCTCTCATGCATATGAGCTGACAGATTTTAAAATAACATTTTGAAAGTAAGTGGGTACAGTTATTTATACAAGCTGGAAGCAATATGTCTGTTAACTGAAATATAATTACTTAGAGATTTCACCTACAACACAGGCTGTTATATAAATATGTATCTCTAGACAAAACATTGAGGAATAGAGGATTGGAAGTATGAATTTTAATAGGAAAGAACCAGAATAATTGGAAAGTATGGAACTTCAGCTGAGAACAGAGTTGCTGACAGCTGTATTTATGATTTTCTGATTTGATGTTTCTGGGTTTTACATCCAGGTTACAGTTGATATTGGAATGGTTACCCTGAGCAAGTCCCTGTGTCACTTTGACAGTGGCCTAGGAGATGCCTGGAAGATGGTGAGTGCACAATGATTCCTTCCTGGGAAGACCTTGCTCCAGGGATATGGGATACCAGGATGCCCTGAGCTACATCTAGTGACTGAAATATTTTACAGGTAATGAGGTGTAGGAATGCTAGTGATTAAAATGGCATTTCTGGTTTAAATTGTACTATTGTTTCATCCTACCACAAGTCTCTTCAATTTCCTTTTTATCTTCTGTTTGAATTTAGACATGTATTTTTGGATCCACAAGCTAAATTTCTTCAGAGTGAAAATTTTTCAGTGATATGGGAAGGGAAGCAGAAGAGTGAGAAAAGGAGAGCAGGAAAGAGGAATTTTCTTTAGTGCTCAAGTTTGTGTAGCAGGAGCTGGTGAGGAACATGCCCCTGAGGGTTGCAGTCATTCTGTGCAGTGCTCTGTGTGGGGAGCAAGGACAATGCCTTGTAAGACTCAAAATACTCCTGTGAGAACACCCACTGGAGAGCTGCAAAGTAAGAAAGTGATGCCATCTTTCTTTTTATAGCAGTGAAGTAGTTAACCCAAGCTGCAAGCTCTTCTGAACTCTCAGAAGTTACTGTCACTTCTGGAAGGAACCTTAAAATCAGGTTAGATGGGCACCAAAACCATGTCCATGCTCATCTTTTTCCTGGTCACCTCTGCTAATAAGGAGGATTTTCTCTGGAAAGATCAGACCTGAAACTTCTGGTGTCATTTAATTTCAAAAGTAAGAAGTCTCTCCATGTTAGCAGACATTCACATCATCTGTACAGACAGCTCTCTTGACCAGCACAGTGCTGAAGTGCAAAGGTCTATTTTCATTATTTAGAGGTCTTAAAAATGCAGCATCACTGTGTCAGGTGGGTGTAGCAGAAGCCCTGAAGCACCTGGCATCAGGTGGTGCAACACAAGAACTATTTAGAATTGAATATGGAAAGCAAAAAATGGAGTGGTCTGGCACACTATAGTGGATTTAACCCTACTCATCACTACTTTCTTTCTTTTTCCTCAGCTTCTTTATTAAAAATTATTCCAAACTGAAGGCAGTGAGACTAATAGGATGAATGATGTTAAGAGTTTTTTTTTTTAAGCACTGCCTGTTTTGAAAATCAGCTTTTTCTAGCAGTAATTCTGAATTACTTTACTTTCATCAGGATTTTAAAATGTCAGTTAATACATAGTGAAGTTAACATTTGTTTCATATGTACAATAACTAAGTGGATAATCATGTTCAGCACTAAATGTGCATTCATGTGAACCCTGTATTTCTGGTGGTTGGGGATCCATAGAAAGCAAATTATGTAGAGAGAGACAACAGATTTCAGATGTTTGTGTCTATTTACTGGTCTAGGCTGAGTACTGAGTCCTCTCAGCCCCTTGTGTCAGAGCTGCTGCTGAGAGCAGGGCTGTCTGTGGTGGTGAAATCACCAGTTAGCTCAGCTGTGGGGAGCCCTTAACACCAGCACAGAGCCCTGGTGCTGATACACAGACCAGCTTGACACCCTGCCTAAGTCAGCTGAACTTGCTTTAGCTTCACACTGAGGAGTGGCTGAGTGCTGCACAGACAATTCTTGTCGTGCTGGATGTGGCTGTTCAAGGTGTTACTTTCCTTCCCTTTCAGGTTATTTCTGTCCCCTGAGATTTCTCCCGCTTCCATATTTGAATGGGTGGAATAGATCTCATGAACACTCTTCATTCATGTCACCACAAAGACTAAGTGAGTTCTTACTTGGTTCCTTATTTAAGATAGGAAATAGTCCAAAATACACTGGGCAGATTTGCAAAGCTTAAGGAGACCATTTAACAAAATAAGGTTGAGCTTATGTATCAGTGAGTCAAGCAGAAAAGAATTCATAAAGCTATGGCTTGTTTGAGCCAGAATTTCATGAGGTGCTACCTTCCAAACCAAGCCTCCTAAAGGGACAACTGCCTACAAAATAGGCTAAGCTTAAAACACCACTGAAGTATGTCTAAATTTGCACTGAATTGGGGGAGAACACTTTGTAATTTGTCCTGTTGTGACAGAGCACAGCAGTAGCAGCTTAAAACACTGGGGCTGTTACTTCAGCAATCTCCTTACTGACATCAGACAGGCACCTAGAGTCACTTTTCCTGCACTTTTCCTATACAAAAACTAGACTGGGCCCCTGTGCTCTCTCCTGGATCTTAAGAAGTTATTAAACCAATTCCTTCTTTTGAAAGCTGTATGCATTCATGCTGGCATCCTCAATAAAGCTGGGCCACAAACAAAAAAGCAAACAAACCAGTCACAGTAGCATTCAATGCACTTAAACTTGGAGGAAATGAAAATCAATATTTGTCAAATGGAGGGAAAAGGTAAAATGGACCGAGGAAAAATGTCTGGCTTTCTTAAAAGCCATTAGTGAAAATGAAAAGTTAACAACAATGCTGGAATTTAATTCCCGCATTGGTGCTGGTTGAACCTGTGGTTCTGTTGTTTTCACTCTCTAAGGATGCACTAGCTGGATGCACACATATTGTTAGCACTGCTGAATGGAATTTTTTATATTTTAATTATGAGTGATTTGAATCCTTGGAGGCTTATTTAGATGTTTTGCCTGTGATTAAAATGCGAGGGGGTAAATTAGGAGATGGAAGTTTCATCTCTGGTTTGGGACATGTGTGATCTCAGCTGGTTGCTCCAATCTCCAGATGTGTTCTGTAAAATGACACTAACAACAGCTCCTTACTTTTCGTTTTGCTTATTCTGGGTATTTAGATAAGAAACTTCTCACTGGTCTTTTACAACATGTGTATATCATACATGGCTACTCTGTGGCAACATAACTGGCTCTAAAAGAGCCAACACATAGGTATTTTGCATTACACCATCTACTGGGACATCTGGAAGTGCTCTGCTGGTACCTTAGTATATTATTTGCCACTTATTAGATGAAGTTCAAAAGTTAATCCTGTTTTAACTGTAATTGTATAATCAAATAATTAGATTTTGCAGAAGGTCTCAAGAGATACTGTATTTTTGCTGAACTATTGGATACAGACACAATCTTTTAAAATTTTCCATGTAGACTAGATGTCCCTTTCTTGGGAACAGTACAAGGAAATACTGATTTCATTGTTGCCTTACAAACAAGTACCCAGAGCTGATTTCCAGTTCTGTGATATTTATCACAGATAACAAATTCAAGTAATCAGTTCTCTATATGCATATGAAAAAAATGGAAAGAAAAAGTGTATGGAATTGTAAAGGTCATATTTAATCAAAAGAAAAATGCTGGTAGTAGACAATGTGCAGAGCCAGACCTGTTGCCTGCTGGCTTGTTTGGGGGTAGGGTGTGAGGCAGGATGATGTGAAAGGGCTCATGGCCAGGGTGGTGTAGTGGAGAGTGCACTGAAATAAACTGTGCAGATTGAGTCCTGCAGCTCCTGGTTTTGGTGCAAGTCTCTAATTCTTTCTTATGCTTTATTACTTGACTCAAAGAACATACTTTTCGCTTGAAAATTAGATACTGAAAACGTTAACAGCAAAAAGAACATGGCCAGCAATTTCCAACTCCCCAGCCCCCCACCTCTTTTTCAATTTGGCCCAAATATGAAGCTTGTTCAATGGTTTATTTTTCTATTCCAATTTATATAATACTCCATTTAAATCATCCTAAAGAATCATGATTTTTAGAATGTGTTGATACAAAGTCACTTAAAATCATGGCCCAAGTCCCATGATAGTGGGCAGTTACCAGCTGGCATCCTAGACAAACACACTTAGATCATCCTAATGCCTCCTGCCCTTCTGGACAGCAGTGTCCCCACAAAAAGTAATGATGTTTTTTCAAATGTTATCAAAGGAAATAAATGAGTCTGTGTGTGATTAGTTTCTATGTGTACAAGTGGCAGGGGCCATGTGCTGATGGAGGCAGGATGTTGTCAGGTACCCAAAGCTGACATGGGACATGACTGGGGGTTGTAGAGGGTCAGATCCAGGCTGCTGCATTTCCAAATAACATTTTGGGGAGATTTGACCTTAAGCAGATGATATTATTACACAGCTGGTTCCTGTAGAAGACTCTGAAGTAGCAGGAGTCTGTGATGGTGTGATACGTCTCCCTGCAGGATTAGTAGTTGTCTCTCGTCTTCCACCCCCTCATTTCTTTCTTTCTCTCTCAGGGGTTAAGGCTCAGTATAATGTTGACAGTTACTGGAAAAGGTTCTAACAGCAGCAGAGCTGGTGAAAGACAAGACTATTTATAGAAAACAATAAAGTAAAAATAAGTGTAAGATTAAATATCAGTAGCTACCAGCTGTAGCACCTTTTCTCCTCCTCCTGTTAATGGTAAAATCAAAGCACAATTTGGAAAGGCTCCCTGCTGGAATTGGAGAAGCTGGTTCATTCTGCATGCCAGAGGGAAGTTGAGATGTTCATTTGCAGGATGGCATTTCCTCAGCTTCTGCAGAACTATTCCCCAGCTGGGATTAGAAGCTCACACGCTGTAGGAAGTGAGATTTTCCTTCTGGGGTATAAAACTAAGCTTTTGTTTTCTCCTGATGAGTGGACATGTAGAGTGCTCCCAGTGTCACCATAACTGTCTAAAATGATGGGATGGGCGTGCATCATGGTCTCCAGTACAGGAGATTTTGAAATTACTGAGGTGCATTAAAATGGGTCAGTCTGCCCTGGCATGTTCCTATTTAAGAAGTGATGTGCAGAAAAGGTTTTGGCTGCAGCAGTGGCAACTGTGGAAGTGTTTTTGATGAGTGTGTCCTAAATCAGGAACCTTGCTTCTCTTCAGCAAATCAGAGGTACACAAGTCTCAAGTTATGCTCTATATTCCTCTCTTCCCAGAGCCCAGGTTGGATTCTGTTGAATAGAATGCATTTTCTCTTTTGGTGACAATAGTTAAAGCACTCTTCACAAGTCTTAAAAACTGCTTTTAGTTCCCTCCACCCTCCATCAATTGATTTGATATATAGTTTTCTCCTTTATTTCATCTTGAAAGACTTGTGTGGATATAGCACTGTTCTTTTAAATGAACTAATTTCAGGATGACAAGCTTTTGCTATCTTCTGATTACATTACAGAGTTGGGCAGTTTGGAGGTTTATTTCTGAGGAAAGTGAGAGTACAGTGGCTGCTAGTAGCTGCTGTGCCTTTGGCTAGTCTCATTTAGTTACTGTTCAATCTCTTCCTTCTGTTCTTTATTGTTTCTAGATATTTATAGTTGATTTTCCTTGAGAAAAATATCGATGCCATTATTGTTTGTCAGTGTCAAAATACTTTTAAGTACTAGATTTCCCTGAATTCACTTGCAGACCAATAACTCCATTAAAAAAAAGTAGAGAGTTCTACGTAATATTTTGGGATTTTGTTTCAGCAGAGGGAGTGTTGTTTCCAGAAGAGTTTATGTAACTGCTGAAAATCTGGGCAAGTCACTGCATAAGACTTGAAATAGAGAGTTAAACTATTTAATAGTGGTCAAATGCTGCAAACCAAATTTAGTCCTTATAAAATCAGAAATGTTACCTTCTCCTGCTTCAGCAGTAAACCTACAGTGACTCATCAGGGTGATGTTGTGGCTTTTCCCCTTGCTATTGTGGAGCACTGTATTGATCAGCCTGTGAAATAATACAACAGCTGAAGCTCAGGTAGCAAACATGCACTGGATTGATCTCCTTTTACTAAGCCTCCTGTATCCCAGCATTATTTATGGCAGAAGGATCAAGTCTGGAAAATAACTGATAAATACCACCTTGTGGCACCTGTTTAAGTGATGGGATAGAAAACTCTCCCTAGTTTGTTAACTTTAAGTATTGGGAGCAGAAGCGTTGTGCACATAATAATATTATGATTCATACAAACCACTTTTCAACCAACTCGATATATTTCATTACCTCCTTTTCAGCAGAAGTATTGATTTTTGTTTTGTGGTTTTATAACACAATTTCAAGGCTGTTGTAGTTTAATGAGCTGTGTTTTTATGATGTTTAAAAAGATTTGAAGCATTTGTTGAAATAAATATTATGGATTGCCCAGCTCTTGTCACCTCTTCTTTCTCTCTGCACTTGGTATCAGCCCAGCATAAGAATGAATAGGGCAGGCAGCTCTGTGGCTTTTTGTGCTTTTTGTGTTTGAGATCAAAGTGCTGCTGGAGAACAATAGCAGGCCACACTTCTGTGTCTGTGGCCACACACAGCAGCACCTGCAGAGCAGTAAAATGTCATTGTTGCTTCTGCAGCTTGAGCACAGAGGAAGCACCACTGAGGTGGCAGATGATTCTAATAATACTTGATGTGAATTGATGGGGAAGGAGGACCATAACACAGAGGGCTTTTTATTATAAGCCTTGACTTCCCAAGCTGTGAACAACAGAATACTGCACCTGTGGACTTTCTTCCAATCAACCATTATGGAAAGTGACAGATTTTATTAACTTAAGGAAGAACTTTTCAACATGGGAAAGTTGTAGTTTATTTTGGAGACATGAAAAAAAAAAAAGCAAGTGATATATTACAGATTTCCCACTGCTCATACTTTTCTGGTGTGCATTGTGTTTTTAGTATGCTATGAGAGAATCACAGGGGCATTATTAGAAAGATTCCATCTTTTCCTGTCTTTTTATGATAAAACACCATCTATAGGATTTTTTTTCCACTTTTACCCATTGCTATGTCTTATGTTAGATTAATAATGGAATTGACAAGAGAATAAATCTATTGATTGAAGATATATATATATATGCATATATAATAATTTTAAGAGGTGTATAGGATAGCTGAGGCTGGGCAGAAAACAAAATTGGGTGGAAGAAGCCCTCAACCTGTTCAAATGGAAGTAGTTTATACTAGTCAGTGTCTGTGCAGCCAGTTCCTCCCTCATGCATCCTTTTTTGGGAAGGTTCTGGGAGGGCAGGAGCTGACATTTGGGCTGTTGTCAAAGGCATGTGTAGGTAAATGGAGCTGACACATTTTTTCAATGCAGAGCTGATGTTCAACTCCAAATAGGTGAGGTTATCAGGTTATTAACAACAGCAATGAACCACTGCTGGAAGACTTTTTCTCTTATTTCTGTTCTGGGATTATGACAATATATTAGTCTGGGCTTTAGAAAGAGTAGAAGAGCATGAGTGTTTCTTCAGGTGGCTGTCATGTGCCCTGTGTTATAAAACAGAGATTCTGCAAAAGTTGGGAAGATTGTATGGCTGGTGGTGGAATATCAGACTGATTCCTACCTATACCATACATTAACTAAGTGCAGGACCTGATTTAATTAGAATTCTTCTTTTACTTTTATTATTATTATTATTATTATTATTATTATTAATTAATAATAATAATAATAATAATAATAATAATAATAATAATATGGCTGCAGTGATTTTACTAGCCATGGGCACAAGCCTCTGGTACCCATATGAATCCAGCCACACCCAAATTTTTATGTAGGTGCAGTTAATATCTTGATGATATAATTCAGGTTACCTTAAAAACAGAACACACATAAAAAAGGAAGTAATTATTCCTTTATTACTTTACTGAAGATAATTTTATTATCTTCATATGCATATAGTTTTTGCAGTCAGTTTTGGAGGAATCAGAAGTTTTAATTCATGTAAAATTAATGGCTAAGAGTTGACAAATCAAGCATAAAGTCAACTGGATCATGATTATTAGCTAAAAAACATAGTGGTTTCTGGTGATTCTTTTTGTTCTAAAAATAATCCCTGGAAGAACTGAAAATCCTTTTGCAGGAAACCCTTAAGTGAAGTGGTCATGCAGAGTAGTTGGTAGAATATTACACTTTTCATTTGCACAAACAGATGGTAAGCTTGGCCTTAGATTTAATCAGGGGGTGACAGACAGGTAGTGCTGTTGTATATTTTGGATGGAAACTTCTTATCAGAGAGACAGAGAGTGTTTCATTCAATAGCCTGTGTACCAAGCAAGAGAAGCATTTGCCAGATATTCTTATTATCCTTACTATTACTTTAACTTATTTAACTTACTATTGGAGTTCACACATACAAGAAAGCTGTTGATTTATTTAGTCAACTGCAAAACCTTTGCTTTGATTTATTCTTTTCTCCTCCTCCTCTTTTTTGGCAATGCATATAGCAATCCAGAACACCCAGAAACGTGTCTGTGATTAAACTTGTAAGTAAATAAATACCTTCAGGATTCATGAATCTCTGGCCATGCTCTTTTTAGCTAACTTTTTAGATAAGATTTTGATATCATTTGTTTCCCTTTCCCTTCCCAAAACCTAATACCTGGTAACCTAAGCAAATGCAATCTGTTTCAGAAGAGAGATTCAAGCAAGTGCAGCCACTGGTGTGTTTTAATGTCACTGCAGAGATTATGTTACCTTCCTAGAAACAAAATCCTTTTTTCTCCCCTTCAAATGCAAGTCCCCTGATACCCTTGTCAGAGACCATTTGTTATGGAGAGTTTTGTGAAGCAATCAAAATTAATTCACAGTGATCTTTTCACCCAGAACCTCCAGCTTCAAATAATGGGCTTTCTCAACAGGTGCTCATTGTGGCAGCTTGACTCCAACTCACCAGACTAAAGAGTTTATTCTTCAGCCATATTTAGGAATAAAATCCTGAGCTTGTAATTTACTAATCTTAAACAGCTGCCCAGGAAGGCACACCTGCTTAGAGGAAGTATTTCTTGTGTCTTTGAGATCTAAAACCTAAGGATGTTTTCATGTTTGCCTATTTTCTTACTTAATAAAAGTCTCATGTACAAGTCACTAGAAAACCTGTCCAACAGCAATGCCACATAATATCACAGTCTTATTAGGAATCTAATAGTGCTGATTGTTCTTGCAGAGGAGCAAAATTCTCCCTGAAGACAAAACAAGTTACTTTGATATTTTTTCTTTTCCCTGAGTTAGGATTTGTAATAGGTTTCACTGTGAAATAAAATAAAACAACTGTTTTAAAGGTAGCACTAATAAACTGTACTTGTAGTGAGTGCTGAGAACTTTGACAAATATTTGCTAATCTCTTGCAGGTACTGTTTAAATATGTTTCATATGATCTGCAAAAGTAGAAGTCTAATATTCTTTTTAAATATTTATTGAATGTCTTAGGTGGAAAGGGAAAAAAATAAAGAAAGTAGATAATTTGGTTCAGTAAAACAGAATGTATCATTAGAAATACCTGAGCTGCTGCTGCTGATACCAGTACATCATATTTTCATTTCCTTGACTGTACATAGGCAGGTAAGCAATGAAGGATTTTGCCAGTAGAATGGCATCCCTGTGGAGGGTACAGCCATCCTGGTCAAAGCACATTTATAACTGTAGTAGGAGATACTGTTGTCAAATCTACTGTGTCAAAAAGTAGATATAATACTAATATATATACTATAATACCCAAAATACTTCACTACTTGGACAAGTACAGGAGAATATTTTCAGCTCAGGATGAGAACAACTGGGAATATCAGTGTAGGATCCAGAACACACAAAGTACCTACAAAGGAGGAAAAAAGGGAATTAAGGTCTCAGTTAAGAATATCCAGGAAATGTTTGCCTTTGTGTAGGTGTTATTAGTAATTGGTTGTGATGCTGATAATGCTGCAGTTGGTTGAAGCTGGGGCCTTTGGCAATGCCCCCCAGTGTTTCAGAAAGTGAGAAGTCATTAAGACCTTTATTGAGGCAGTACCTGACACACCAGGAGCCCTCCCCAAGGCAGCTCCAGGTGACACTGCCCAGAACAGACACAGGTGAGGCCTCCCCAGCTGGGCAGGCACAGGGGCTTTGTAGGGTATTGCTTTAGCAGGAGTGTTTGATGGAATGGTGCAGGAAAAACAGCTTGCAGGGAGAAAGGAAAAGAAGCAAAAAATCATCAGTCAGAACCACATGAACACTAGTAGGCTTTACTTGAGAAAAGTGTCAATGCTTTTTAAGTTGAATGCTAAGAAAAGAAAGCTTAGAATTAAGAGAAAAGAAACCATCTCCAGCTGTCTAATTCTTCTTCTGTTCAGGGAAACAGCATTTTGTTGGTGCCAGAGAAGGAGCTGACTTTATCATCAATTTCTCCTAATGGAAAGAAAGTTTCCTACACATTGGCTTGCTGCACAAGACAAAAGGGGGTGATATTGCTTTTTATTTCAATAGCACCATTTATTTAGACTCTCAAAATATTCTATAAATGTAAGTGTTGGACAACACTAGTTCCCTTAAATGATTTCATTTTAACTCCTCAGCAAAGTAAGAGACTTTGTTAGCATGGATTAGTTAAGCAGTTTGCCTAAATTCAGCAGTGACTTGGCCACAGAAGTAAGAAGGGAATCCAGGCCCTGGCTCCCCTCTAATTTGTACTGGTTCAAACTGGATGTAAGGGCAGAAGACTCGTGTCTCTCTGTCTGCAACACCCAATTCCTTGATGCAATTATAAAATTAACCAGCCTCCTTTCTGGAGCTCAGTGAAATGCAGGAGTCCTGAGGTGGATTCCTTACCCTTGCTGTGCTGTTTTGCAGTGCAGGTCACTAGTGCAGAAATGCTAATGTGAAACCTGGAACATGGAAGTGTTTATAGTGATCACCAATGGGCTGTACTCATTTGTTGAGAGCCTTGACAAATGTTTTCTCATCTCATGCAGGTCCTGTTGCACTATTTAGTGCAACTCTCGTGCTATCAAAAGCCAGTGCCTTCAATGGAGTATGTAAGTCATTAGCCATGAGTATTTCCTAGTATTTAATGTTTATTTCAGCTTTTTTAATGAGTTGTTGCAAGATTTTTTAGTGTAGAAGGAGATTTTTTAAGCTACCAACCTAAACACCAAAGCATTTATTCTGTTGTCTGTGTGTAGAAAATGTTACTAACTTGTGAAGCACATGAAACAATCCTATTGAATTACATGAAGTATTTGTACCAATGAAGAATCACCCATTTACACTCGTGTTTTCATCCACACTGAGTGGGCTTTTCATGCTCCTAACCTGAAAGCATACCCAGTAGATTTTGGAACCATGGTGAATTAGGGTGAATAAAGTGGAATAGTGCCTAAATGCTTATAGATAACTTATAGCAGCAGAGGAAACTACACTGTAGTATCATATTCATGTAGGATAATGGCAATTTGAAACCAAGTAACCTTTGTATAATCTATTATCTTCCCATTTAAAAAATCATATTGCTGAAGGCTTAGAAATCAGCTAAAATGTAAACAAACAATGCGATGATTTCCTCCTGGAGCTGCTAGCAGTATGACTTACCAGCTGTTAGATGTATGTATCTGCTCCAATGGAATATTTAGCTTCAATGCAGCTGACTAGTTTATTGTTGTTGATGGTGTAACTGATTACTTTGTTGTAATTTGAGATGTGAATAACCTCATGTTCTTATCTACTACTCTTACCATTCTGAGGCTTTGGGAATGAAGAAGTTTTCTGCTGTCAAGTATTGCTGGTGTAAAAGTGAAGCATAGAACTCTCTATTGAATTACTTGTGCTTCTTTTTCTCTCTCTCTTGCAATGGTTAAACTGTCACCTGGCTTTGAAACAAAACATATTTCCTGGTGTTACCTTTTGGGCAGCTCTGGCATCTCTCCTTTGCCATGGCCTTGTGTCTGGGCAGAGACACTGCAGAACACCCCTTTTCTCTGTGAGTGCATACATGCAAACAAAAAAATAACTACCTTTAAAAATATGATTTACCCCATGAAGACTTTCCAGCATGTGAATTATGGTGCACTAAATTCAAGACAATTGTGTTGACATAACCCTGAGAGGTTATTCTGTAAGTTCCTTGGATCTCATGAGCTGTGTTGGCTGGGTATGGGTTCATTTTGGTGAGATAAGCATTCCCACTAGAGTCACAGTTCCTGTGGGGTGGCAGCTGGAATGAATGTGTGATATCCTGGCAGGTAAGAGCCTTATAGGTAGGAATTCCTTTTATAGAGCTTGTTTGTTTCTCAGGTTCTTGTATTTATAGTTTCACTTCTTTAGCAACAGTTCTGGTGATTTAAGGACCTAGAATAATATGCTGCCCTTTCTTTTAATACTTATTTAAATTATTTATTTTATAGCCGTCAGTATATTCCAGGACCAAGATGGTGAAATACAAATACGATTAGAAAACACCTGAGTTTTTGTTTGGAAATGCATCTCTGAGATTCTGAAATAACTTTTTCTATTAAATTAATAACTTTTTCTATTACATTATGTGAATTAATTAGGCTAGTACTCTGCCTAATATATGAGTTAGGAATAAAGGTATAGTGGTGCATACTTTGATAAGAATATCTCACCCAAGTGCTTGAGATCTTAATGATGATTACCAGATGGATAAACAGAGATGTATTTAAATTCTCTCCCTCAGTTTTCCATGTGTTTAAATAATGTCCATAACTTCCTGCCAAGGGAATTATAGTGACTTGTGAAAAGGACCAAGTGTGCAGTAAGATGTAAATTAGGACATCCTCCCTAAAGTCAGACATAACTGGGAACCTGAGCCAAAATATGTATCTGTATAGGATGCTTTGTGTGCCTTGAGTGGAGCAGGTGTCTGCATCTACAGAGGACCCTTCTAAATGAGGTATTTTGATCCTTTGAAGTGTATGGGTAGAAGCACTGTTAAACATATAAAAGACAATTACATTAATGTTTTGGAAATTAGGCTGAAGTCAGGAAAAACAGAGGTTTTAGGGTGCTGTCTTACAAACCAGTTTGTTCTCCTTTTCAGTTTTCTGTAAAATACAGCAATGGAGTCAAGTAATATGTTTGTAAAATGCCTTATGGAAGTCTGTTAGCAAAACAAGGCTCTTTGCAATGGCAGAGAAGGGAGGGAAAGAACAGTGTCTCTTGTGTGACTACATTACAATAGGACAGTCAATGACATTGTAATTCCTAGGAATCTTTTCTCCAAATGATGCAAAAAAGTGATTGTCTAGAAAGAAGTCAACAACTTTTCTGTTTCTTAACAGAGCAGCAATGTTGCCTTCCTTCCTTCTAGTTAGGGCTGCTTAATCTTGTCTTTCAGTGGGTGTAGGATGTGTGAGCCTGGTTGGGATTCATGGAGAAGAGCTGGCTTTTGCAAAGGCAGAACATTGCACTCTGATGGACATAGCAGGACTAAAATGCAAAGAGAGTGTGAATTACATGGTATGTAATGTTAAAATATAGATGTCATGCTCCAATCAGTGCAGTGATCATGGTTGTGCCACAGAAGCCACTTTTATTGTCTCATTGTAGAGACTGATTCCTTAGCTCAGGTTGTTGAAGGTCATTTATTGCAAGTCTGCTGTAAAATGGCAACTGTAGTTCCTGGGGTTTGTTTTTTCTCTTACCTGTTTTTGCATCCCAATATCCTTAGGCTTCTATTTTAGCTGCTTTCCCCTTTGGCTGAGGTAGAGTTGCCTTCCTGTGTGTCCAGTTTTCTGAAATACTTGTAACTCCTTCTGCAGAGGGAGAGTGAAGCAGAAGGAGCAGGGCTGTCCTGTAATAACTCCATGAACCACTGGATGGTGTTTGAGGCAGTCTCAGCTCCTGGGTGAAGTCTCCCTGCCCCAAGTCCATGAACAGCTTGTTGTGCAACTGAGCTGAACCAAGCCATTTTAGTCACCCAACATGAAACTTTCTATTCTCCTTGTTTATTTAAGACTGTTGAATTTACAAATGCTTAGAAAGAATAAATATCAAATATGATTGTTCCGGGGTGATAAATGGAAGAGTCCCATGTTGATGTTAATTCAACTTTACCATTACTGCCTAAAGCAACCTTTAATTCCATTCTTGTTTTTTAATTAAAATGGGTGGGTTACTCTGGACTGCATTTGCCTTTTTTTCTCCCACTGAGCAATGCTTCACACTGTTGGTGGCCACTGAAACTTAAGTAGGGCCAGATTTACTGAGTTGTTGCACAGCAGCCCTGGGCCAGATTTTGTTACTCCTTCCTGTACGTGATAGCACTCTATGCTTATTTTAAGCTAATGACATTGTAGGATTTGGAAAAAAAAAATTCCAATTCTTCTTATACAGAAGTTAAAAACTTACAGATCATCAGGATCTAAGTTTTGTACCCCAGCCCCTTCTATACATGAAACACACAATATATCAGTTGTCTAAATTAGGTTTTTTTAGGCTGACCTGTGTACTCTTCCAAGATTCACCTTTTAGAATTAATCTGAAACGAATAACAGATATGCCCTGGGTCTAAGCAGTGTCTGTGCACCAATGTGTTGCCAAAGTATCCCAGAACAAGTCTGGTGCAATGTTCTATGGTCTCTCTTCTAACTGCTAGTTGAAAACTTTGAATGATAAAGTTTAAACTGCCTGTCAAAAAAAAAAAAAAGTCAAGTTCACTATTACCATCTAATTATTCCTTGAGTGATCTTTTTGCCCCATTTTCCTTTGTATTACTCTCAATCTTCAGACTGATTTATTTTTGGGGGTTATTTTGAGTATGGGCTGAAGGAGATGGTAGGCTTTGGAGGTGGTATTTTGTTGTTTCTGCTTTGTTTCACCAACAAAGCTGAAGTTAGAGGACCTGTACTTTCATCTTTGCTGTAGGTGACCAATGTCTCTGGGGCAATGTATAGCCAGCACAGGAAAGCTTCCAGAATAATAGCACCAGGTCAGTTGCTGCCAACCTGAATAACATCAAGGGCATGCACTCTCTTGTCCTACCGCACCATTGAACAAACTAGGGAAAAAAGTATCAGGAATTTTATTTAGCTCAGCATGCTAGGAGCTCTTTACAGGAATATGCAAAGAAGCAGAAATGTGTGTGATGTCTCCTCCTCTCTAGCTCAAATAACATTTTTTCATCTTTAAAGAAATAGGAGGTGGAAATATACACTCTAATATATGCTAAAGGAGCAAAGGTTGAAAGACTAACTGTGAAATCAGATTCTGCATAAGCTTTGATGAGCATGCTTCGACTTGGAACTGCAGTTTCACTAGGCTGGATAAAAACAACAGAGAATTCAGATGGAAACAGACCTGTTGAATCTCCTGGGCTTTGTATCTCATCCAGAAAGTGTATCTCAAAACAATTATAAAAGGTGTGATTTATAGCACAAAGTCACCTTGAATCCTGAGCTGTTACAAGCGCTTTCAACTTACATTATTTTCCAGCTGTGTCACTCTCCCTAACTATCTGTGTCACACAGCATTATGCCAGAGACATCAGCTGTAATTCGTTTTCTTAAATATCTGACTTTAAAATCTGTGTCAGGCAATTTGTATCATCTGTCAAACAACTGTCAGAAAGGGCCAAGAGGGAAACACCTGAGAAAAGTAAAGTACTGAAGGATCTGTGTGTGTGAGTGCTGTGTCCTGTACCAGCAGCTGCCTGAGGAGATCCTGGAAAACCCAGTAACACTGGCAAGATTTCTGTACAGAGCAGGTTGGACATGCAGTCTTGGATCAGGTTGTGTGGCTGCTGCTGGGTGTCTGCTGGCCTTGGACAGCTTCTTGCCAGAGCATTGTGGCTGGCCTTAAAAGGGCTGGAACCCTTTCCATCAGGAGCTGGAGTCTTACCCTTATCTTGCTAAATTGAAATGACACTTTACCTGTTAGAAGTTCTTCTAGGTTTTCATTTAATTATTCTTTGTGGACCAGTGCTCTGACTTTCTAAATAGAAGATTCAAACTGGCTTTCTTTGGTTGTGTGTAGTTCTTTACTAAGTTGTAGAATGAGATACATTTTTTTTCCCAATCAGGTTGCACTTCTTTTTTTCCAGTTTACAGGAGTTTTCTATAGACTGTAATGATTATTTTTCTTTGCCTCCTGCCCTGAATTTTTATGTGTCTTTTCTTCATGCTTGAACAGCAGCCACGTTTCATTCAAGTACTGTGTGTGTTTCACTGCTACCAGTGTCCCTAGACATAAATCTGATTGTATGATAAAATCTGTAATGACACAGACAAGTGGAGCCTCTCCAGGAGTATGGTTTCAGTTTGGAAAATATGGGAGTTGAAATCTTTATGTAAAATATTTAGCTATCTGTTTGTTTAAAAGATAGTCTATGCTTTTACTGTAATGATTTTCTGGAATGTGTAATTGTGCCTCATAATAAAGTCAGTCCTTATCAGTGCTGTTAATAGTTACTAAAATGAGTGTGGCCATATTCAGTAGTGTAGGAAGTCATCTTTCAAGTATTTGTTTTAAAAATGATGGGCAAATGTCATGGCATGAGAAGCTATGGAGGCATTAATTGTCTCCTCTGTTACTTTGCTAAACTAATCCATATAAAAAGAGCAGATTAAATGGTCTGACCCTCATATATTTAATGATTGCTGCTATTTGACTAAGAAACATTTCTTAGGAAGCTGCTTGTCACAGGCTATCAATATTCTTTTCATCCCATGTTGGTTATTGGTGCACTTTGTCACTCTCCAAGATGGCTTGTCTCAAGTGGTTCTTCAGCTTGCACAGCAAGAAAATGAGATGCTAAATGGTTGCACAAACAATTTGATTATAGTGTTTAATTCCTGCCCTATGGATTTCCAAGATCAGTGATCCTTTTTCTTTGTTGGTTGTGATTATTATTACCCTTCTAAATGATCTTCCTGCTGCCAGAATTATTTTATTCCTTTTTGTCAAATTGCATTTTCACCTCAGCTTTCTGCTGAAAGTGCTGGACTTCTTATGTCATCTTGCTCTAATAATTATTTTTGTCAGGATATAAGTACATCATAATGTGACTGTTGTTCACAGTTAATCACAGTTAATATTATGATTTTTGCTGCACATCTGAAGATACACAGAAAGAATGAGAAGTTAGGGTAATTCAGGATTTTGCTCTACCTTTCATATTGGCTAGAAAGTTGGGTTTGTTGTAACACCTGGATGTTGAGAACAAGACAATGACTTTGTCAAGGTGTCCTTCATGTGGTGGCTGTTGGCTGCCTTAGGCCCATGGTTCATTTTCCAGCAATCCAGATTCCTGATGTGTTACTCTGATTTACTTGTTTTGAGCACACACAGCAGCTCTGGTTTGATTTGAGCTCCTGCAAGGGAGGTTTGCAGGAGAGATCCCACTCCCAGGGAGGGTTTGCTGCAGTCTGCTGCTGTCAGTGCATCCTGCCACAGAGCCTTGTCATTTCAGAACTCTTTTAAAACTATCTCTTGAAAATGTTTTGTCAAAGAAACAACCCAGAGGGAGTTATTTGCTGTAACAATCAGCAGTGCTGAGTAAGGATGCCATAGCTGAATGTTGTGAGATACTGTCAGCTTTGCAGAGTGGTGGAAGCCCAGACCATTGACCCACACTTGTTGATAACAGTAAAGTGACTACACAGAGCTTTGAAAATGAGAATTTTGCCCTCTTTTTCTGGGAGTAAATTAGGTCAGAGTGTTCCCAGAATTTACATTTCAATTAAAAATCACAATAATAACACATTGTGCTTAGAGTGAATGACTCCTTCTCAGGGAAAGGTGATATCTCCTGTTACTTTGTTAAAGAAAAGACCCTTCATTCCATCAGTAGTAAGAGCTCTTCTTCCTTGTTTGTCCTCTTCAGTTAATTTAGACCTGTCTGAGAGTAATACACTGTAATCAAACCTCAGGCTTTCACTGTCTAGGTTAGATATGTTTGAGTTTGCATATTTTGGTCTCCAGAGGCCTTTTGAAATATAAAGAAAACAAAACATTTCTTTGTTTCTTTAAGAGTTACCCACACCTGAAAAATTGATCCTCTTTTCTTAAAAGGAATTGTTCTTTTGGTGTGGGGAGAAATTGTTCTAAAATGCACTATACAGAGCAGCTCAAGTTGACAGTGTCCTTTTTTGTACCAAGGTTTGGTAACTTTAGTTATAAAGATGTTATTTCTTGACCACCAAAGCCTCATTTTTACAATTGCAAAAGAAGAATAACTTTAATTACAAATTTTATTAATTTGATTTCTCTTCTTGTGCACTTTATTTGCAGAATAGCCACAGTTAACATATGGTGTTGTTTGTTTCTGAGTATAAGAGCAAGAAATGTTTTTAAGAAACTTTTCAAAATAGTCACCAAATATAGGGATTCAAATAGTAGCTATCCACCACTGTAGGAAGTCTGTGATACTGAAGAGTAATTTATAGAAATGTAATTTGATTAAGTTGTTTGTTGTATACTAGAATTGTGGTGAATTGCAATCAAAGCTTTATTTCTGAACAAAAGAGATTGCACTGGAATTGTGTGTGTACATATGTAAAACTGCCCTGGAGACTTCAGGTAGACACCTAAGAACTAATCCAAAATTGTCTGTTTTCACCATTTTAAGGAATGCTGAGTAATTTCATGGCCTTGCCTTGAGCAAACAAAATAAGCATTAACCATCTGACCTCTTGTCTCAGCCTAAAAAATCTCAAGCTGTACATCTGATTTTTTTAATTTTCTCCCTTGTGCAAAATAAAATCAACATTATGGAAAACTTTCAGGACTTATCTGGAAATTGGTACCTTTTTGGAAAACAGTGCCCTTTTTTTTTTCTACACCTAAGTAACATTCCACAGAAGGAGAAGAGCTTCACATTGTGTCTTCTTCTCTGCTCTGCACAGCCTTTGTGGCAGTCAGCTGGCAAGCTGCTCTGTGCTCCAGGACCATCCTGGCTGGATGTCGTGGCTCTGTCTGACAGGCAGCAGTACCAGGAGTGCTGCTCTTTGCTTTGACATGAGGGTGAGCTCAGGCACAGTGTCTGATCCACTTCTCTGGTTCCTTGCTTCCCGAGCTTTTGGGCTTGACCCGTGGTCTTCTTGTTTTTCTGAAGGAATTTGGATTACTGTTGGATCATATGGTTTGTGATGCAAATAAAATCAAGCATTTGTGGGATGTGAATTTTCAATACTCACAGATACTTGCTAAGTGGAAGATGAAAGGATCCTTGACTATTTCTCTGATTATTCTTGGCATTTTTCAGGCATGCTTTTTGTTCTCCCTAATATTAAAAGTGTTCCCTCCATTGCTGCTATTTTTGCCTACAGTGTATTTTATCTTTTTCTTATTTGTGTTGTAAAAAACTTAGGAAGTAAATGCATGCATGTAGTGACAAAAATACACACAGCTTTGATGTGAGGTATTCTTCTACCCAACCTCTAATCTTCTAAATTCATCACTGTTCCATGACTCCTCGAGGCCAATTTACAGTCTTCCTTTCTTTTAATGATTTTTAGTACTTCTCTGAATCCTCTTTGTGTGAAGAGTTACCCTGTGCACATCTTTCTGAAACTGAATAGCAGTTCTCTCTTTGCACGATGCAAGACTCTTTTACCAGTTTGTTGTTACATGCCTCTCTCCTCCTGCAGGAACTGCCGTGCAATGGGTGTAAAACCTCAGTGCACATTTCTCTAAATGTCTTCTGTCCTTCCTGAAGACCTTCACTGTGGTCATCCTCAGTCTTTGAACTCCTGGCACACAAAACTTGTGGCCATAATGAAGCACATCAGGAGGATCTGAATGAATTAAAATGAATTAATGTTCCAGGGGCAGTGCATGCCTGAGAGAAAATCCTTGGGCTCTTTGGAGGAACTGCTTGGAGTACCTGCCTGGAATACTAAGCTCTTAGTTCACACAGGTGAGCAGTTGTAAAAAGCAACAATTTAACAGGAAAGTGACTTGGGTAGGCACACAAAACGGGATGGGAGCAGGTCAGGTCCTGTGGATCACTGGTGTTATCTCATTGTCCTTGTGAGAGGGAGGCAGAGTGGAGGCTGCAGAGAGGATGTGCTTGTGCCAAAGGATCAGCTGAACCTGCCTGATGCCATTAGAGCAGGTTTTTCTATCCTCCTCCTGTACACTTTTCCTGGGGATGTTCACTGCAGAGCTCACTGCACACACCTGTGTGTCACCTGCAGATCCAGAGATCCAGAGGGATCCCAGATCTGGAAGGGTTTATTCCCACACCTTCTACGTGGGGGTGGGACACAGACGGTTCTCTTGCACTGCCAGGGGTAGGAACAAGGTCTTGGCAGGGAACAGGTTTGATCAACATGCCATCAGTCGTGTCTGGCTGATTTCCCCTTGGACCTTCTAGCCAGGAAGGGATGCTGAGCCTGTGGGACTTTGGAGAGAAAGGTTGTGATTACAGTGGAATAGTAACTTTTAGTGCAGAGGGAGTTATTCACTTGTCAAGAAACAACAAAGTGCCTGCATTTGTAAGCAAAGGAACATACACGAAGTGTAAATGTCTGATCTATTGATAGTCACATCATATTTTTTGCATTATCAACATAGTGATCAAAACATAAACCTTTGTGTAGATGTATAAGATATTTTTAAATACTTGATGTTTTTTATTCTTGTGCTATGTAATGAGGATTATTTGTAATTCTATATATCTCAAAGATAAGTGGCTTTAAAAAGCAGAAAGTGGCAGAGCCAGCTGTGTGAGTTCTTTCTGAAACAGACACGATATCAGCTGGCATCTGTCCTTATTAGATTAAATCGACCAGACTGTGAGGTAACAAGGAGTTAAAGAATTTTAATTTTAATGCTTATTGATCAGCATAATAAATAAAGCTAACCCATGTTTATTACCTAGTCCTGACTTACTAAACTCATTATTCATTATAATGTCTTAAAGAGTTCAGTACTTTTGAGGAAGACAACACAGGGGATTCCTCCAGTCAGTGCATTGCAAGAGTAGCTCAAAAACTATTTCATGTTTCCTCTGTTTTAAAGAGTAAAATCAGTCCTTTCTCCTGGTATTCAGGGATAAGGTTTTTTTAACACGTGCTTACATGCAGCACAGAAAGCACAGTCAGTGCTGGAATGTTTTCTATGTCCTGGTTTAGCATGATAAGTAGACCTAAAAAAGAGTCTTGTTGGGTCTCTGTGCATCTAGGTTGAATTAGATGAGGCCTCCCAACCCCAGCCATTCTATGATAAAAAATCTGCATTTCTGTTTGGAGAAAAAAATTATTTCAGTTTCAGCTGCATGTCTGGACCACTAGAAAAAAAAGAACAGGCAACAAAATGTCAAAACACAAAGAAAGTAATTAAGAAAATCCATCTGAAGTGCTGAATGTATTTGAGTACCAATGATATATTTAGTTCAGGAGAGGTCCCAGAGAAAGTCTGGGGTAGAGTTCTCCTGCACCTTGCTTTGTTCCTACTCTTTCTTGTCCCTTACTAAATATTTTCCAAGCTTCTGGTCTGGAGGGTTTTTCTGGTGCAGAAGACAATTCACACACCTTAATTCTGTCCCACTACTCTGATTTATGGAAAATGCTGGGGCAGCTCTCTGCAACTTTATTGCAGATTCTATTCCTTGGACAGTTTGTCACAGTGTGGAAATGCAGGGTGAAACTGAGGTCTGAAAGCATCACAATCAACAGCAACTGTAAAAGCAGCAGCACAGTGGAGAGAGGCTCAAACATGGCAGGGACCAAGATCAGCTGGTAGGTTTTTGTCTCCCTCTGTCCCTGGTTCTGCTGGAGCTTCAACAATGCATCTTGTCTGAAGTAGCCAGCTGGCTGTACTTTTAACTTCTTTCCATCTTTAGCTCAGCTCTGGGTAAAATCTTGGCTTCATTTAGGCCCAGACTTCACTTGATTTATTTGTCTGCATCTATTGACATCCTTTTTGTTTGCCCATCTCTCTTTTTGTTAGTTACACTAGACTTGCTTTTCATTTTCTATTTTTTTTAAGATCCTGTTGCTGAATCACACTTCTGACTCACTGCATTTATTTTCTTTTAGGTACTTTCCAATTTGTGATTTAAAATGCCTTTTAATAACAAACATCTCATACATTACTTTGCAAGTTTCCTGAGCATCTTCTGAAATATTGAAATCTTTTGTACTTTTTTTTTTTGAATCCTTTGTAAGAACTAGAGAGAAAGATCTACTCTGAATAATGAATGTATAATTGCTTATGCATGTTGGGTAGATAGTGGGATAGCCAGATTCAGTGCTGCAAGCCATTTGTGTTGTGTGCACATGTGATATCAGTGTGTGTGTGTGTTTGTGCACACCTGAGTGATGGCCTGGGCAGGAGGAGGGCTCCCCTGCACCCACACATCCCCCCCATCAGCAGGCCCATGTGAAACAAAGCACAGCTGAGACCCTTACAGGCCCTGTGTGGATCACACTGGGGACACATCTGTCTTCTCACTTTTAAAAAGCAAAATAATTGCTTCTCTAAAATACTGCTCCCTTGCTGTCTGCGTAATTTAGTCTGGCTCCAAGTTCCAGACTTATTTCTGATGGTCCATATGACAGAAAAGTTGTAGTGCCACACCAGGAGGTGACAGCCATTGTGATTTATAGCACAGGTGGCTCCTAAGCAATAGATGATGAGAGAGGCAGGATGAGGATGGTGGTGGGTGCATTTTGGAGAGAAGGGCTGTGCCACTGCCTTGTGCAAGGTACCCTGTGCAGAGGAGATGTGAATCCAAGGAGCAGAAATCTCTGAGGGGAGGATTGCTTTTCTATTGGAGATCTGGAATAGTGGTACAAGCTGAGAACTGCTGGGAGAATTCAGGGAAATGTTTCTGGTTCTGAGCCAGAGCTGCTGGGAGCTGTGGCTCCACACCACAGAGGATGCACATGCAATGTACAGGGGCACACGGGCACAGCCTGAGCAGCCAGGCCTTTCTAGAGAAAGGGAACTGCTAAATATCCTTTAAAAATCTTTTCATAGTGATAGGATACAAAGAGAGGCAGAAAAGAGCAGAACAAAATAAGCCAAGAGCTGAGTGACTGGGACTTTGGATAAATTACACAGCTTGCTGTCTAAAGTGATACAGCATGTGGTGTGTTTTGAGCTGAAAAGATCATCTCTTATGAAACTTGTTTGTTAGAGGCCTCTCGTGCAAATTTGAGATCCTCCAGAGTTCAGATTTCTCATGTGAAATAAATCAAGAGCTTAACTTGCTAGGCCACTATAAAAAAATTATCTTGTTTCTGTTTGAGATCATGTACAAAATTCTAAGCAAACCTCATATCACAACTTGCTACATTTAAAGGAGATGAAGAGTTGCATGAAAATATTGGGATGCTTATCTTGAGCTCCAAACTATCTGAAGTGTTCCTGCTATCTTAAAGTCATCTGCATAGAAAAATTAATTTAATTTTCCATAAATGTAATTGTCAGTTTAACAGTAGCCATGGATTTTCTGGTCAGATAGTTGTTTTAAAAACTATGAAGCAATTCACAAACTCATCAACCACAAAATATTTCCTAAAAGACTTTTCTGTTGTTTTATGTGCAATAGAATTGTAATCACCTGTATTTAAATCTAATGGATTTGAAATAACCTACAGGCTTCCAGTTTAATGAGAGTTAGATTAATGAAAAAAGACCTTTTACCTCAGATTGCATGACAACATTTTCAAATTACATTCCTGAAACAGAGAATTCACTTATTCCGAGTAATTGGATGCTGACTAGGGTTAATATGTACAATGTCCTTAAATGAAAATGTTCTATTGTAAGTGGGACTGTATGATACCTGAGGCATTCTCAATAGATTTGGTTGGGCTCTGAGTTAATTATACTGCTTGCTATTTTTTGAATGAATTCAAGCATGAATTCTACACAGTAAAGATTGGGATAATTATATTCAATTCTGCTTGGTGCCCTGCTGAATGAATTGACCTTTTAGATAAAACTAGTCTCTTGAGAAGGAAACCTGAAGAAAGACTGAACAAAACAACCAGATGCAGCTGGAGGCTGGGGAAAAGATTTAATTTTTTTTTTTTAAATGCTAAAGGAGTGGAAGAATCAGAAAGATTGATTTTTAGTCAATGAAAAAGTATTCCTGATCTGTCAGTGGTTTTGTATATGCAGTATATAAAGTTATAATTTAAAGGCATTGATTTTTCTGCTCTGTTTTCTCATCAGTGATATGACTGAAAAAAACAAGTTCAGTGCACACAGGTGCTCCAGGCTCCAGCAAGGTGCCACAGGCACAGGCTGGCACTGCCAATAATAACTGGGCAGGACACAGGAACTCTAACAGGAGGAAAACGCTCCCAAGGACCAGCAGAGCACTTGCTCTGAGTGCAGACATGCAGTGTCCTGTGAGGGCAGGCAGAGTCCTGTGTTAACTTCTCACCTGTTGTGTTCCCATGCATTGTGGAAACATCCAAAATTAACATAGGATATTTTCCTTATTATTATTATTCTTTTTTTTTTTTTTAATTTTCCATTTTCCAAACTTGGTTGTACTCGTAATAAAGTGACTATAGTATTAAATGAAGAAAAGGTGATTTTAACTTTTTGTTTTTCCTTTGTGATAAGTCCTAGATTAGTGTTTAAAGTGATGATGTTTTGAATTGATTCTAAGTAATGGAGATAGTTATTTGATTTTTTTTTTTTTTTTTGCAAGACCTCTTTTCCTCTGAAGGCATCTGCAACCAGCACAAAGAAAGTACTTCTGTAACTGCTCTGTATTTTTGAAATTGCTTCTACTATGTAGTTGAAGATCAATTAAGTGTTTGTGTAGGCATGGTTTTCTATGTAACACCAAAAATGTATTTGTTTGTTTGTCACCTAAGCAAACATAATCCAGCAGTTTAGTCTCACCAAACTTCACTCCTATGAATAATTCCTCCCCTGCAGGGCAGCTCCCTGTTGGTGTGATGTCAGTAGGAAAGCAGAATTTAGCCCATAATGTTAGTTGGATTTATGATAAGGGCAAGTGCTTGTAACAACTTTTTTGATGGAGTTCCAGTCTCTTAAGCACGTACATTATCTGTTACTGATATATCATTTATGCAGAGAATACAGTTGTCACTCACTTCATTTAATTAGATTATAGATGCTAAATTATCTACTAACATAAAATGTGCCTTTATACTGCAGATTGCAAAGGTTTTAAGAAGTTTAATATGTGACTTTTAAATTGTTGAGCAGTACCCTAAAGGATTCATATGGAGTTCTGTTTGTTTGTTTGTTTGTTTTTTACTGCAGTAAAATGTGAGCATACCACAATATTACTAAAGATGTTTAGTTGCAAATGGGATTTGGGTCAGTGAAGTTGGCTAGGATTTATTTTGCAGAAAACAGATCTGGGATGTATAAAATGGTAAATTTAGTAATCAAAGGCTTGTATTTTGGCAGTGAGATCACTGAGCTGAGAACTGAGTATCTTCTGGTCTTTAGGTGAATGCACAATGTATTTATTGCACATGGTTCCAAGTTTGCTCTGACTATTAATGTAGAGTAGCCTATTTGCTGCTCTGTTTTCCAATCCATTAAATGAGTAATATTCTGCATATAGGGTCTGCCACACCTTACTGCATAAATTCTTTGCTTTATTTATATGTGCATTTAGTTGTACAGCTGGTAAGCCATTTGTTCAAAATGGGTAAATGGTTGGTTTTGATCCTTAGGCTGTGAAACAGGGATTCACAAAATGGTTATGGTCCTAACAAATTGACTGAAATATTGGGAACAACTTCAAGGATTTGATTCAAGCATCTAAATTAATGCTAAGTCCTTGTTTTATTCTGCACTCTTGATTGTATTTAGTGTTGAAAGCTCAAGAGCTTTAGAAAGGTTTGATAATAAGCCTTCCTAGGAACACCTTTTCTGCTGACATAGGCCTCTACTCTTGTTAAAAGTGCAAGGCTGCACAAGCAAATAGAGTCCTTGCCAATGACTCCTAAAACAGTGTCTGAATTGCCCATATTCTTGGTGTTCTCCCATGTTTACCAAGAGTGCACCTTAAACACTTTAGCTGTGAATCTGCACATGCTTGTGCTGTTTACAGGAGTAACTCAGGGCAGTGCTCCAAGTCAGCCCTTGTCATCATCTGTCATGCATGAAATGCCTGGTAGGTGATTTCTGCCAGGTGTAAGGCCAGATTCTGAGACCTTGGTTCATACAAATGAGATCAGCAACTCTAGTTAATTATTACCTGCTGGAACCAGAGTGCAGCTCTGGGTGCAACCAGCATGTGAGGCTCAGGCACCCTAAATGCCTCTTCCACAGAAACAATTCCCTCTCCTTAAATCAGTGGGGGTTGAGGGGTTTTCACTCACTCAGGTGGGTTCTTGTTTCTAAAGCCAGGCCCTTGAGAGCACTGCAGACTTGCACTGGTGGCTGGTGGGGCTGGAGGACTGGTTTTCCATGTAGTTGGAAGCTTTTACAAGAAGGGGTTCCTGCTGAAGTGTGTAGGAAAGTTGTGTTCTATTGCAGTTGTGGAAGGAGACAGGATTTCTTTCTCCTTGCCACCACTGAGCTAGCCAGCTTTACTCCTGCAGAAGTTTTCACTTGTTTCTGGGAATAAATTCTCATTTTCTATGCCTTATCTTGTTTTCTGCATACCATTGTAGTATGATCAGTCCTATGGTGTTTTGTGTGCTCTCCACCTAAATAATTTCTTTCAAACAGTGTCTGAACAATATTTGGCAGAATATGTACATACAGATAATCTATGGGTCTTTCTCATGTTAAAATCTGGTACTAGGGAATCCTACTCTAAAAAAAGATAATATTTTATAAAAATTCACAGTGATCACTGAAGACTACACAGGACTTAATCTGCAAGGGGGATGGAGCAATCCAACTACTCTGTGCTTCTGAAAATTCAGAAGATGCCCTGTTTTGATCTTTCTTTCCTGTGCCTGAAGGTCAACTGGAATCCCTGGAGCTGTGCACAATCCTACATCTTCCCCATGAAGAAGGTACAACTAACAGAGAGAGGAGTGGATGTTGTTATGGAGTAGAACAGGGAGGATTGGAAAGTTGATGGGAAAGGCTGTTAGATGCTGGTTATGGGAATGCTGACTTTGCCTCTCTTTTGGCTCCCAATTGTCAGCTGTCAGGCTTTCAGCACACGAGGTGAATTTGAGCCCACATGTGCTGTTTGTACTGCAGTCACTGACAGTATTTTGCCCTAAATAGGGTAAAAAGCTACCAAGGGACAAGTTTTCAAGCTAACTTGAAAGCAGAAAAAGTCAGAAGTGTGTGCCATTAACCTATTAGAATTTCTCCAAACAGAGTTCCAAGTAAATGTCTGAAAGGTCCTTTGAAAAAAAAAATAGCAGGACATTTAATAGGTTCAGTCAGCATGAAATTTCTGTTCTGCAAACTCAAAGACTCTTCTAAACTGATGTAGGTCAAGTCTCTTAGGCCAGGTTACAGTACAATTTCTCTCATCTCCAAATCTGTTCATTTGTTGCATCCCTGTGTATGATTGCTTTATCCTGTCAGGAAAAGAACAGATTGCTGTGTGTATCACCAAGAGAAGGCAATCACAGCTTTGTGAAGCCTACCAGTCAGTACTTAAAACAAATAGGTATGACATAAGGAAGGAGCTCTTTCACAGAGGAGAGTAAAAATATTCCAAAAAAGGAGCAACATAAATGAAAACAGCTGAAAGAACAAAATTACATTATCTCCAATAAAGCATTGAATGCTCTATTAATAATAACATATATTCATTAAAGGTCCTGCATTTTAAGTATAGATATAGGTGATACTATGATTTTGATTATGCAATGCACAATGTATAGTGCTGGTGAAAATGCAGACTCTTCACATCCTCTGTCACTCTGAATTTCTGACTCAGACAGGCACACTTAGAGCAGTAGCTGCTGCACATTAAAGGAGTTCTCTTCTGTTTCATAGAATGTGAAAACAGTTTCCTAGTGTGAGCCTCAGCTAGTGGGGTACTTGTCAGCTGGCACAGAAGTGAACAGGAATGGCAAGTTGAAAAGACAGCAGCAAATAGTCAGGCTGACTGGGAAACTTGTCCTGCTCTCTGTGATAGTTGGGTCACTCCTAACCATGACCTGGGTGATCCATACACCTCTCATGTTAGTCTGGTGCCAGTAATGAGTGTTCATCCTGCTGTTATGTACAGAATTGTATGTACAGTGCAGTGAAATACAAGACCAGCTTTCAGACCAGGGGTGCCCACTGGTTTACAGGTTTTGCAGGTTTATAAAACAGTGCAGCCCCTTTCTTTCTTGAGGTTACGCTGAGTGGATCCAACCACACAGGAAGGAAAACAGGCAGCAAGGACACCTTGCATGACACAGGGTTTATTCTCATGTTAGAGCAGGTTGCTGAGTGTGCTGGAATCCCTCTGGTTAAAGAAGAGGATAGATGAGCTTGTTGGGCTGAGAAAGTGCCCAGCCCCTTGGATTTCCTAGAAAGGTGAGTTGGCAAGCAGCAACCACTAACTGCTGTCTGCAGAGGGAGACCCAGGGTGGGGAAGGGTGAGACAGTAGAAAAACTCATGAGATCCACCTCGAAGGGATTCTTGATTCTAGTGCCCTTCTGAAGGCTTTTGTGAGAAGGCAGATTCAGGCATTTATTCTCTCAGAGTACAGACCTTTTGTGCCAAAAGAATTTTCAATAACAATTAAAATAAGAATTTGCTTACAAAAGAATTGGGGAAGCATTGTGTTTATACTGAGAGAATGCATTCTATCCTTTCCATTGTTTTAAAATGTAAAGAACACAAATGGCTATTAAAGATTTTGCAACAATGAAAAAGTTTAACTAAGCATTTGAAGCACTGTGCAATGAGCAGCGAAACTGCTTCACTACCAAATAAAATGCAGCCTGGAAATGGCACTTTATGCTGGTATGTACAAAGATGTGTGATGAACACACCATACATTGGTGTGAAAAGTTCATGCACTGTGTGTTCTTAATTCACACAGAAAGAAGCTTTTACATTTGAACCAGTTGTCACTTTATTTGAACAGAATCCATAAAAAGTTTCTTAAACCAAAATCAGATGAAATCTGCACGTTAAAATTAAAGTGTTCTTTGGACTTTACAAGGTTATAGACTGCTGACTGCAGGGATTGCAGCTGACATTCAATAACATTTGAAGCTTGGAAGCGAGCTTTTTAATTTATTTTTTTCTATTTATCCCTTAGAAGCTGCTTGCTTTTCAGCTGCTAATGCATTTCCAACAGAAATTTTGTAAATTATATTGGGCAACATTCTCAGTGAGAATAGATTGTGTAAGTAACAGTAATGGCTTCCTCCTGCTGCTTCTGGCAGTATGGATATTTGCCACACACACTTATTTAAATTTCTTGGGCCAAGAACTCTTCAAGGTTCAAAACATTAGTTACTCAGGGACTAAAATTTAATGGATAATAATTTAGGAAACAGAATTGATGAGGAGGGTTTTTAAAACAATTGGCTGTTGTATGTCACAGGGTTCAGTTTCTTACAAGAAAGGTCTTGTGTAAACCAACTTTTTCATAGAGGACGTTTTTATCACTATGTTCTTTACCCTAAATCTCTATTAAATTAATTTTTTCTTTCACGAAAATCTGAAAAATGTAAGATTATTTACTTTCTAGGTAAAAGAAATGACCTGCCATGGCAGATATTATAATTCATAATTTTAAGGTTTTGGGGAGTGCTCCTTTCTTATCACCTTCTTGACCATACCTTGCCAGGCTGAGCTGAGGGCAGGAATCCATATGTGAGAACTCTGCATTCCCAGCAGTTTCACCAAGAGCAGATTAGGACAATGGGCGTGGTTTAGGCTCCGACACAAAAGAAAGTATTTGCAAGATGCTGTTTGGTCTGTTCTTAACTAGAGAAAAGGCTTGGGAGATCAGCTGGGAAAACTCAAAATGGTTTAACCACCAGCATGGAAATAAAAGGGAAATGAAAGCTTTGTCTTGGAATTTACCCTTTTTATCAGTGTTAACTCTGTAACTGAGGGATAAAAATGAATTATTCCGTCTCTTAGTTCATTCAGTGCAAAGTTTGGCTATTTGCTGCCACGGAGATGTTTGCTGTTTGTGGGCTTTTCTTAACTGTGGCTCTGTAAAATATAAGAATTTAGAAAGCTTTGACTTCTGTTTCCTTTGTCTTCTAGAAAACAGTAAGAATGTCACAGAAGGTGCTGTGTTAAAAATTACTTTTGGTCAATTGCATGTTGATTTTTACAAATTTAATCTGAAGTCTGTTTTAATTAAAACTAATTAATGCTCCAAGATACTGATTAATACTCACTGAATTTAAAATGAATGAGAAGAGTTCAGCAATTGCTAGACTTGCTACTTTAAACAGCACAGATCCCTATTGCTGCTTTGCTTCAGTTCTTTTGTGGATGTTAGAGGATATCTTTGTTTCCCAAGTCAGAAAACTTAAAAAAATATTTCTGTTAGACTGATAGCTGTAGATAACTGCTGTTATACTCAAAAAACCGTACATGTAAATTAAGCCCAAACCTGGAGTTTTGACAGGGAATCCCTGTGAGAGAAGCTGGAGAAGTTGAATGAGACACAAGGAACAATTTTCTCTGAGTTCCACAGCAAATGCTATGCTGGGATATGTGAAACCAGAACTCTGAACTGCAACAAAAATGTGTTTAGTTTTTTTAATTTGCCCTTAAAAACCAGTCTTATCTATCTCTGCTTTTTATTATAATAGTAAAACTGTGCTACCTATTTCTATGCATGTTTAACCTCTGAATATTTCAGAGATTTGCATACAATCATCAAGAGACATGGAGCTCATCTTAATTCTCTGACTGATTTGGTGGGGAATCAAATTACAGAACTAGAGTCCAAAGCTTTCATACCAGCATAGTGTTTATATATATGTGTGTATATATATATATAAATACATAAATGTGCACACACAGAGTCTCTGTTTTGCTTTTATGCTGCCTCACCTGTGCCAGTCTGACTGCCATGTGTTTGTGTTTCCAAAGTAAAACTGAGGTGTTTCAAAAGTGAGGTTGCAATATGTTTGCAAAAATAGACCAGTAAGTGTGAAATACATTTAATCAAAAGTCATGTGAAAGCCATAAAGGAGGTGTGGGTATATTGTTAATTTAGGAAAGTAACGTTTCCATGGTTTCTTGGAGAAAATGCTGCATTCATTATTAATCTTTGTCTCAGAATTAGTAATAAATTATGCACAGCAAAATCCATCTCCCCCCTTTTTTGTAAAAGTTTTTTTGATAACAAGATGTGGCAGCTTTCCTTCATTCCAAATGCTTGTACTGCCATCCTTGAAGCAGCTACACATCCAAGAACTGTTTTTGTTTACTGACTGTATTGCTGAATTTTGTGGGCACCCTGCTTTTGAGTATTTGTGTAACTTCAATTAGAGATGTGAATATGTCCCAAGAAAACCTGAATCATTCCATGCATTCTTGCTGAAAACTTGTACATGTAACTATTATTCATGTTTTTAGCCTTTGTAGACTTTCAAGAGATTTTTCACACTCCATTAGGCAATTGTGGAAAAGAATTAGTTTTTTTTCTTGAAGTTATGCCTTTGGTTTTGGTCTCACTGCAACATGAATGAAGCTCAAGGAAGTAGAGTATTGTTTATAGTCATAAGGCAGGGAGGATTAAGTAATGACATTCTTATTAAACTTTTGATAAATTATTAAATGCAATAATAAATTTTCTTTTGTTCTCACCTATGGGACACAATTGTAAGGTATTAACTTGTCATATAGATTTATGCACCTTAATAATTTTAAGCAAAACTTTTCAACAATTAAAATATTACCTTGTTGAAGTTAAATATTAGTTCTTTATGCCTTTATTTTCCCATGTTTGGAACAACTTCTAAAAAAATTATGGTGGCAGATATCTTGACAAAGTTATTAGGAAAAAGAATTATTGTGTGCTGTTGCCATGCTCTGTATATGTGCATAAAGGATGTGACCTGAGGAAAATGGTTCTGTGGGACAAAACTGAGTGGTAGGCACTGATATTATCCTTGTAACTCGGGGATATTTAATCCTGTGTCTCCTTGATAGCTTGGAATGAAAACCCAGCAGTGCTAGGAGCCCACTGGGTGCATTCCTGGGGTGTGTCTGAGTTTGGTTTCATCCCATTTTTCATCTCTCAGCCTGTATTGTGGTTGCTTCAAGAGTGGTAAGTGGGGCTGATTCACCACACAGGCACACTCTTGAGCCAAGTTACAGCTTATGTGGGAGGTTATATAAATGATTAATATGATCCCTTTGATCTTTATTACTAGAATTTTATTTAATTTTATGACTGTTACATAGAAAGTTTTCTGCTTTCTGATAATGACAGTGGGGGAAATCCCACCTAGAATAATGTAAGAGTAGCAGTCTTTAACACATTGCTAACTTTGCATAATACATAATTTCTATTTTTTATTTCATAATTTGAAAATTTTCTTGTCTATTTATCTATGGAATCAATTATTCTTTCAGATTGCAGTGTGTGAAGCTGTTAACTGCTGAGGTCTTTGGTAGTGAAGCCTTCAAATTTACAAGTAATGTCAGCTTCATTTTTTACAGTGCATTTCCAATGGACACATGCTGAAGTGCTTTGGAGAGCCTATAATTATGTGTTAGTGCCAAAGTGAGTTTGCACAGGCCTCTGCTTTCAGCTCTGTCCCACTGCTGCAAGGAATGGTAAAGAAACCAGGGATCAGGGAGTGGGTCAGGCTGGAAGGAACCACAGTGGGGCATCTGATCCCACATCCCTGCTCCAGCAGGATCCTCCCAGAGCAATGGCACAGGACTGTTCAGAGCTCTAGAATCTCTCCAGTGGGGGACACTCCACACCCTCTCTGGAAATCCTGCTCCAGTGCATGGCTACTGGCACAGTGTCTGAAGGGAGGAGCAGGGGAGCTCTTCATCAGGAACTCTGTATGGAGCATATTCCAGGCAGGGTGGAATCTTCTCTTGTAGGGATGTACTTCCAGCAGTGTCCTGCCCTCTCAGCTGGCTGTAGCAGCACTTGCTAGGGAGGTGAAGGGCACATTCTGGGAATGCTGGGCTGGGGTACATGGAGCCCAGGCTGTGCTCTGTCCCTCTGGGAGCTGAGGGCTGTGTGTGAATGGGAATGGCAGTGGTACATGGAGCCCAGGATGAGTGTGAATGGGAATGGCAGTGGTACATGGAGCCCAGGATGAGTGTGAATGGGAATGGCAGTGGTACATGGAGCCCAGGCTGTGTGTGAATGGGAATGGCAGTGGTACATGGAGCCCAGGCTGTGTGTAAATGGGAATGGCAGTGGTACATGGAGCCCAGGCTGTGTGTAAATGGGAATGGCAGTGGTACATGGAGCTGGGGGCTGTGTGTAAATGGGAATGGCAGTGGTACATGGAGCCCAGGATGAGTGTGAATGGGAATGGCAGTGGTACATGGAGCCCAGGATGAGTGTGAATGGGAATGGCAGTGGTACATGGAGCCCAGGCTGTGTGTGAATGGGAATGGCAGTGGTACATGGAGCCCAGGCTGTGTAAATGGGAATGGCAGTGGTACATGGAGCCCAGGCTGTGTGTAAATGGGAATGGCAGTGGTACATGGAGCCCAGGCTGTGTAAATGGGAATGGCAGTGGTACATGGAGCCCAGGATGTGTAAATGGGAATGGCAGTGGTACATGGAGCCCAGGATGAGTGTGAATGGGAATGGCAGTGGTACATGGAGCCCAGGCTGTGTAAATGGGAATGGCAGTGGTACATGGAGCCCAGGCTGTGTGTAAATGGGAATGGCAGTGGTACATGGAGCCCAGGCTGTGTAAATGGGAATGGCAGTGGTACATGGAGCCCAGGCTGTGTAAATGGGAATGGCAGTGGTACATGGAGCCCAGGCTGTGTGTGAATAGGAATGGCAGTGGTACATGGAGCCCAGGCTGTGTGTAAATGGGAATGGCAGTGGTACATGGAGCCCAGGCTGTGTGTAAATGGGAATGGCAGTGGTACATGGAGCCCAGGATGAGTGTAAATGGGAATGGCAGTGGTACATGGAGCCCAGGATGTGTGTAAATGGGAATGGCAGTGGTACATGGAGCCCAGGCTGTGCGTGTAAATGGGAATGGCAGTGTAAATGGGAATGGCAGTGGTACATGGAGCCCAGGATGAGTGTAAATGGGAATGGCAGTGGTACATGGAGCCCAGGATGTGCTCTGCCCCTCTGGGAGGTGCAGGATTTGTGTAAATGGGCAGTGGGTCTGTGCTGCTCTGAGGCACTGGTCTGAACCCAAGGGAGCCACTGGAAATCGGAGAGGGTGTCTGACAATGAATCCCACTTTCACCTCCAGGCCTAATGCAGAACTTAATGATGGGATCTTTCCTCCTGCCGTTCAGCTGGAAAACCCCTTCCAGGCACTGCATTTTCTGCAGTGCCTCCCTCTCTTAGCATCCCTGTGTCCATCAGCCACAGCTGGATCAAGTGAATGTCCAGTGAGATCACTGACCCCGTGGTCAGAAGAATGCTTTAAAATTTCATTCACTCTGTTGGTTGTCAGCACAGATAAGTATCTTACATAGGAACACTTTTTCATCATATTCCTTCAGGAAAAGAGGCCAGTGTACATGGAGGAAGATTTTTGATGGTGGGAGCTTCCTTTTAAAATTATATTTACTCTTTCAATTACCATATTCATTTCTCATTGATAGAGTATTTCAAGGCCCTGCATTTCTGAAAGGGAAAAAGGTTAGAATTATGGTCTAGCAGCTGGTTTTGATAGGGCACAGTGAGCAAGTTAATGCTTACCAAACATTTGAAATTGCTTTTCAATTTCTGAAATCACTTTGCAGCTCTTCAGCTATTTTTTGGCTGGCTGCACTTTATCATATTAATATAATACTGTGCAGGAAAATATTGCACTTAAGTGCTATGATGAAATCAAGCTGTTATGCTGCATGTGTGTGGTACAGAGTATATTTTTAGTGGGTTTTTTTTTAGCCTATAATTATGTGAGGTTTGGTGCCTTTCAGAAGCTATTTGTCAAGGGAAGAGGTTCTGGTTAGTTTTGATAGGGTAAAATGCATTTTACAGCTGTGCTAAGCCCCATTTAACTGAAATAAACCTCATTGTAGCAGTGTCTGAAGGTAATACCTAGTAAAACTAGTGGTGCTTTTTTTTATTTTTTTTTTTGTTTTGATATATCAGTTTGGTAAATCCTCTTTCTCCTTAGTTTATGAAGCTCATTTCTGGATCCATGAATCCTTAAACTTTCTTGACACCACATATGTAGTCTTCTGCCAGGACCACAGATATCATTCCAGATGTTTTAACAACAGGAAATAAAATTATTTGTAGCTAGGATTCCTGAGAGCAATACCAATATTGTGCTGCAAAGAATTTTTGAAGATTACAACTGTTCATATAATTAAAAGAAAGTGTGTTTTCTGTAATCCCCAAACCAAACTTTAAGGGAAAGTAAGATTTTAAATTATATTTTTGCAGATGAAATTTCTGTAACAAATTAATCGTGGTGGAAAGAGAGAGAAGGAAATCTGTTATAAATTTTAGTAAAAGATTTAACTTTATTTAATCATCTCAACCAGATAGTAAAAAGCCAAGTATCTTCATTATGTGGTCAGAATCATTACCTGTTTCCTTTGGTATCTACCAGCACTTTTTCTTCCCAGTTATTTATTTTCCACTTTTATAAACAAAACATATTTGGCCATCAAAAATCCACAAAATGATCAGAAGTAGTAGATGTATACTCTCAACCATTTACTTCTGCTTTTGGGCTCTTCACAGAGTGATTTTTCTGTTGAAATTTTCTTCCAGAATAGCTTTGCCTGGTACTGAGGTAGGTCATTCATCAGGACCTTGCATTTGTTGCCTCTTATCAGTATTCATATCCTCAAAACCTAAATATTTCAGGTTTGAACATAAAACCTGGCCCTTTTTCAGTACCTGTAAATTATTATTACAGTGGATGGCTGTGGAGTGGTTCCTTGCAATGTTCAACCTGTTCAGTAGAAGAAAATTGATTATTTTACTTTTGAATCCAGCAGGTCTTTTATTTTGTGAAAGCCTAGCAAAAGCTCATTGATTTACACCAGAGTTGGTTTGCTGTTTTCTTCAGTCAATACTGTCACATAATAAAAATCTTGACTTAACCAAGCACTTTCAGTAACGTCTTGTTTAGCATCTGCTGCTACTGGATACAATCCTGCAGCTCTGATTTAAATAAGAATAAAATTTTCCTCATAGCTTAGAATTTGATCACTGTATGTGATGCATTAACAGAATATGAATAAATTGTTTCAGTTCTGGATAGTTTTGCCTTGACAATTCTATAACAGCCAGAATGCACTAAAACTGTTCTTATTTTTATTGTATTTCTAAATGTTTGCTCAAAGGATAGAAACTAACTAATAAGCAACAAAATATGAGTAAATTGCAGCAGATATTTTGAGAGGTGCACTGAATCTAAGCCATGGTGTAGTGCTAATATTTCATTGGCTTGGTGCCTTTGAATTGAACAATAGGAAGCACTTGACACAAAGCAGGTGGAATTTTGTTTGTCTCTGGCTGAGCCTCCTGGTTTCAGTGAGTTCATTTGAACTTCGAGGTTGCTCTGAGAAGTTCTCTGCAGAAATTGTAGACTGAGCACTGAAGAAGGAGCAGAAAACTGCTTTGGAATGATGCAGAGGGAAATTAGTGCAGCAGCATTGCTGTGCTCATTAAGCCTGGCCATTCCAGAGGTGCAGGGCAAATCCAGCTGCTTTGTCACCTCTCACATAAACATGCAGTCAGTCCCCAGCCAGGAGCTAGCAAACATGTTTCACTACTTTGAAAAAGAGGCAGGCACCATGATTTTCCTTTCTTTTGGTGAAAGTAGTGCTAGGTTAGACCTATGGATGTCATTGAAAGATGGGATGACTTGGTGTTACACTATAAAATTCATACTGAGATCACTAAGTAGAGCAATGAAAAAATTTCATTTGTAGTATAAATAAAATTGATTTCAAGCTGTAAATAAGTGATCTCTAATATTTTTTTAATTAAAAGAATGTTGTTTGGATTAAAAGAACACTTATTTTTATTTTGCCTGAATTTTCTCTGTGAGAATGCCCAAGTTTCTTACTGAGGTCTTACAGCTGGATTTATGTATACTCAGAAATTTTTAATTTTTAATAGCTTATGATCATAACCAGTTAATAAATACATGCAAACCCTGTTCTGTTTTGTCAGTTACAATCTTGTCTTGTAGAGCTTTTCTTCTGCATGCAATGATGGCACGAGGGGCTTGGATCCAGCTTTTCTCACAGGATTTGATAATAAATATTAACATGTTTAAGGTGTGTAAAGTCCCTCCCTTTCTAATAGGTGATGGGATTCCCTCACTTCATTTTACCATTCTGAAAATGTGCAAAGGAGTGAAGTTTCAGGTGTTCAGAGCACTAAGCACTCATTTAACAGCAACACAAAAAGACTTTGTGAAATATGTGTAGCAATGATTAATCTACCATCCATGTAACATCATTGCTGCAAACATTGCTTTTATTCAAAGTTGTAGCAGTTTCAAAGGGTCTGTTATCAGAACAGCTGTGGCTCAGGTTCAGCAAGCCAATATGTGGGATTATGTAGCACTCAGGGTCCTAAAGTCTGCAGAGTGTTATATTCATTTTACATGAAGGAGAACGAAACCAGCTAAACAACGGTTCTTTCTATTTCCTCTGGTTTATTTTATGTTAGTTTCCCTTAAAATAAAGTGGGATGATTGTTGATTTCTGGTCCAAAATTCTCTGTGTGACAGTAGACATGCAGAAAGCCTTGGTTCTTTTAAAATTATAAGGAAATTATGAGTTTTATGCATTTTTTTATTGTGTTGGTTCTGTGTATGTAATATAGGGATGCACTTAGGTAAATATATGCAGTAATACATAACTTCCAATGGTCAGATGAAATTGTTCTTATATAGGAGCAATGGATAGATCAAAAATTAAGTACTGGCACTAGGACAATGGTTATTATCAGCCAGAACTAATAATCAATATTTCAAACAGGGTTTTAAACGAGTTTGAGGATTCAAAGATAGAGAATTAACCCTTTTTTTTTTTCTTTTCTGCAAAGAACCTATTGCAGATGCTTTTATTTGAAGTGAGATGCTCTTTCCAAAGTAAAACAAAATGATAAAAAACAGAGTACCAATAAGGTGAACTCAGCTTGTAACAGTGAGGCAACTCTGCAAGAAGGATCTGAATACTGAATGTGCATTAGAGTATTAAGGGTCTAAATCTTCCAAAAAAAATTCACATAAACAATAAGCTCTTTCTCATATTAACATTACCTTGATTGTGTTTGTGTTGATGTTCCTTGTGAGTTTTACTTCAACTTCCATTTTGTCCTGAAAGCATAGATATTTAGTTTGAGAAACAATCCTAGCTAGAATTTCCATCAATAGATGATGAGCAAGAAAGTAAACACAAGCTGGTCACGATACACGATGCCCTTGCCCATGTGGTGACAATGTTCAGATAAAGGCAATTCATAAAAGATTAAAGAGCTGACTTTTCAAGTACTTTTAACATATTTGGCTAGATGAATGAGTAATTGAGTGTCATCATATGGTTAAGCCTTTCAAACCATACATTAATTGAGATATTCTAAATGTTGACTGAATCCTCAAAAATATGGGAACCAAATGTGAACTTCACTGCTATGATCTAATTACATCCTCCTTCTCAGATGGTTTCCTTAATAACTTGAAGGTTATTGATGCATTCCTCATATGCTGCAATACTTACATGTGTAGGTCGAGTGTCTCAGTGCATTATTTTGGTGGTGGCTTCGTTTTATCTGATTCCTTTCAGAGCTTTCTCCCCACTTTGGAGTACTTGTTAAAGCAGGAAAGGAGAGAAATGCAATGTGCTTTTATTATTCATGCACCACCAGGGCCATAAAACAGGCTGCAAAGGTTTTGAATGTCCTGCCTGGTGCAGCAGGCACCCTGGCTAAATACTGTGGAACATCACCCCTCCTCAGACATGGCAGAAAAGAACAGGCAGTGTACATTAGTAGCCTTTAAAATCTGTAAGCAAATTGCATATTTGTGTCAAAAATGTGAAAGCAGTTATTGATTAAATGGAATTAGAGTGCCCTTGGCTTTAAAAGACATTCAAAATAGGAGGCAATGCTCAAGATCAATAATAGATTTTATATTTGTGACCTGAAAAAGTAGCAGTGCTACATAATTTAGAATCAAATGGTTCCTTGTGATTCTTGCTCATATATTAAGATTTTCTTTTGTGTCCTCTACACATCTGTTAAAGCATCTGTGATCAGCTTCCCTTCTGCCAAAAGATGGCAGGAATCTCAGGATTTTTGTGAAAATGGCACAATTTGTCCCATCATGCACAGCTTTGGTTGGGCCAAATTTCTCCTACCAGCAGAAAGTAAATGAAACAATAAATATTTTTCACGAGTCAATGTGGGATGTGAAGTTCTGCTAGTTTAGTTACCTAAATTCTGATTTCTGTGAAGTAAGGCTGATACATTTCTCTTTTTCTGAAAGCTGTTTGTGCACAGGGTGTATAACTTCTCTGGGTGACCTGTAGCAGGGGAGGACCTGTTGGTTGCAGCTGCAGTATCCAACTGCTGAGTTTTATTTTCGAGTACCCAGAGAGCAGAACACTTTTTCCCACAGTTGGAGCTATGTGCATTTGCTGGATTTCTCCCTCAGTCCAGTGAAACTACCCATTTTTATCATTGCTTTGTTTACAAGTGTACAGAGTACAAAGGCTTTTCCTTTAATTTTATCTCAGGGTAAAATAGCTAATCTGTTTTGACATGCTATCTAAATGACACTCAAACTAGTATATGGACTAACTCATCCATAAGTCATTTCTTTTATACACATGTACTGCTGTGTCCAAGAAAAAGAGTTATATTGGCTGCAAGAGTTTGAATAATAATGGTCATTAATATGTCGAATTGAGGGTCACCACATTCATCCCACATATCAAATCCCCTTTCAATGAGATCAGTTCCATCAGCTGTCAGATTCCATTAAATATATCCCCCAGACCTACTGACCAGCTGACAGTAGAGAAACTCAAAACCATACACCCACTATTAGCATTATAAAATGTGAAATCAGCTGGAAGGAATGATAGCAGAACTGAAAACAAAATAGATGAAAATCTATAATGCCCTTGTGTCTTCCTAAACAGAAACCCCTAAGAGTTAAAATGCCCCCATAAAACATGGAGGTAAAAACAAAGGTTGTCACTTTGTTTTCTTCATAACCTATAATGATTCTTTTACCTTTTGTTAATGCAAGATTTGCATAAATGTTTCATGAGGTTAATACAATGCATAAACTGAGCAGTTTATTAAGCAACATCTGTGCTGTTTTCTCAGATAATGCAGTGTTGTTTCCAAGTCACTGAAATATAACCTATCATAAGGTTTTGGTTGTTAAAATACTTGTTTTGCAAGGCCTGTGATCACATCTGACATTTTTAGCAGATGCCACAGTAACACAAAAGAATTCCTTAATACCACAATATGTGTTAGCAAGGCACCCTGTAAGAAGTGGGTAATATTCCACTGAGCTGCTGTAGTTCAGTGCTGTGCATAAGAACATCTTGTGTGTCATCTTCCAGATAAAAATACCCCATTTCAAAACTACACAACTGCCCATGAGACTTTTATCAAGTGAGATCTTATCATCCTTGACAGTTCTTGACTTCACCATAAAATCACTTTATAGTTTTTTTTTTTAAATTAAGAGTGGGAAAAACTTTGCACGGCCACAATTTTATCTTGATATTGGTGCCATATGGGAGTCTTTTGGCAGAGAAAAAAAAAAAAAGTTATGAGACCAATAATTTTTAATGAAACTTGGCTTAGCTCTTGAAGCAGGTCATGCAGATAAAAAGTGGGCCCATGAATTCTGTAGCCATATTCTCCTGTTTTTCTGGCAAGGCTTGGAGAAATGTAGTTTCAATTAAACCAGGGCATAATGGAGATATGTTTTATATTATTGATTCTGTAAGAAATAATTTGGTCATTTTATTTATTATTTTTTTAATTCTTTTTTTGCCATGTGTTTAACTTACTCTTCACCAAGAAGTATAGTAATTTTTGGTCTTTGATATTTGCATTTTTATCTGCATTCTCTCACAAATCTCTGATTTTTTTAGTTGTTAATTTGAAATAATATAATGTTTTCCATCTAAGACATCCTCAAACTGGGAGGATGCAGGCCCTAATATTGTAAAGATGTTTTATATTAGCTTAAAGGCTTTATGATTACCACGGAGGTAAGAAAATGTTGGGGGTTTTTTAAACTTTTAATGGCATGTTTGCAGCAATTATTTTGCCCTATATAAACTTTTACACTGGATTTTGTGCTTCTGTGTCCATGCAAAATGTCCACTGGCAATTGTGTTGATCAAGGATCCCAGCTCAATTCCAGCTGGGTGACAGGGATCCAGAACCTGAGTGGCTTCTTGTGTTTCCATTTGAGCAGATGTGTTTATTTTCCAATCTATTTTGGACAGTGCTGTTTGCTTTTGAGCTGCTGCCAGATCCTGCAACATGGAAGGGAGAAAGTTTCTTTGCTGCTGAGGGGCACTTGCCTCAGCAGGAAAATGTACCAAGGTGCATAAAATCCTAGCAAATCAAATAAAAATTGTGCAACTTTATATGGCAAAACCCCTTCTGAAGACTTTGGCTTAGTAGCAGAAAGGAAAACAAATCCAAATGAAGCAAGGGAAATTTAGGGAGCAATAATGGCACAATTATCCCATTAGAATTTGTCTGGAGTACTATTGTTAACACACATCAGTTTCAGTGTGAACTTAGGATGCACAAGGAATGCAAGATCAGACCCTATATAATGAAGGGATCATTTACACACATTATCCCCACAATGAAATGCTGTCACCCCTTGGTGGAAAACACAGCTGCTTTTTAAAAGCTGCTTTACTGTAATAAGTGTGCAACTAGAGCTGGTTGAAAAACATGAAAATTATTTTGTGAAACATTTTAAACTTTCATAGTTGCCACTATTTTGCAGGTTCACAACAGAACAGATTTTAAAATATTATGTTCATAATTGTAGGTTATTTTGAATTTTAAAAGATTTTTTTCTCAAAACCATAGTTCAGTAAACTAAAAATATTATGATTTGAAAAATACTTTGAACTCTGCAGGATTTTCTTATTAAACACAAGATGTGTTGCTAGCATATAATTTTATATAAAATATATATATTTTGAAAAAATAAAGGGAAAATAATGGCCAGAACTTCAGATAAGAGTGTTGTTTTAATTGTGTATTTGATCTTCAGAGGTCATTAGGGTTTTCTCTTATCAGAGGACCCAACAGCCATCAGTATTGATGTAACATGCAGAAGTCAAAGGCACCAGCAGAACCCTGATGGCTTAAACATAAAATCCCTCCTAGCCTGGATATAGGACTCAGAAAACAGACTTATAGAGGAACACCAAGAAAATAATGTGACAGTATTGGTCATCCAGATGAAAACTTGTTTCTCTTACATGCAGAGATCATTGCTTACTCCTTTAGAAAGCAGAATATTTCACTTTTGTTTTTCAGTTAAAATATAAGCAACGTACTAAGGGCGGTCCATTACAAATAAAAAATATATGAACATTGGAAGTCTCACATGTAGAAGAGATGTGGTTTTCCAGCCTTCCTGAGAACAATTTTTCTGATTTTTTTTTCTTTCTAGCTTTCATTGTCCATGACAGTCAATGAATGCTGTGCCTAGCTGTGGTGGTGCCAGCCAGGTGATCTTTGCACTGGTCAGTACAGCTGTGCTGTTGACATGGTTCTGCCATTGGGATCACCACTCACACTTGGAACACTGCCTCTGCCAGGAGTCTGTCCCTGCTGGCAAAGGGACAAGTCAGGAGGGAGCAGCTGGGCTGTCATCAAGTGCTTGGAATCACTCTCAGCTTTGCTGGGTCTCTGTGCTCCTAACTGTACTCAGCTACTGGCCAGTGGGACAAGCCTGTTGATAACAGGTCTTCTTACCTAATTGGCAAATAGTACTTCTATTTTGGTTAAATTGCATTAGACCTGGTGAACAGGTGTCTACAAATTCACCACAGCAGAGGAAAGGTGGTTCTTATTTGTCCCTCCTTTAGGACTTCTGCCACATCTTCCTGCTGCTTCCTGGAAATAATTTGATTCATCAGCCTAGCAGAAGTAGCTCCCCAGCCAGAGAAGGTTATGGTTTCCTGAGGTCTCACAAGTTGTGCTGACTCAGAAAAGTCAGATGAGTGACAATAAGGGAAGGCATCCAGAGGGACAGGACTTACCCTCAGAACAGCAGAGAAATTAGTTCAACTCAGTGTGAAGCTGTTTCTTAATCTCTTTGGGATTATTTGGCTGGGTTTCTGTAGAAACTAAAATTTTTGCATTCATATTGGCATCAGACTTTGGCTCTCAGGGGGTTTTGTTTCTTTATGTGGAGCAATACACCTCCACAGAGTGAGTCCTTTTCTTATCACACTTAGCATTTGAATTGTGTCTGTAGCATGTTCCAATAGATTTGTGGCTTCTTATGGGGTTTCTTTTCTGTGAGTTGTTCAGCTTGGTCAGATAAATGCCAGTGCTGGAAGAAGCAAAGGGACAGCAGTGCATGACCAGAAGGGATGAAGCTGGAGTGACTGGATTTTGGCAATATTTTTTAGATAAACTGCAGGCAGTTCTATGTGAGTCCAGTTTGTTGAGCATTACTTTGTGCAGTGACAAGCTATGGCATCAGAACTGATTGAGTTATTTATTTATTTATTTCTTATTTTATTTGAAGATTGCAGAGAATCAAAGGAATGGCAAAGTTTTTTTACACACCTCAGAAAAATATAATGATGTGGGTATTTTGGGGTGTCTTTGTTTTTAGTTGCAAAGGTTTGATGAAAAAATGGAACTTCATATAAGACATTTCAAGCAGGGTATGAAGAAGTCCTAAGCCCTGGCCTAGCCCTGCACAGACTAAGATGAATATGAGCTTTGACTGGGATTTCCCTCAGAGCATGCCTAACATGTTAGCAGCCCTGACATGGCTCCCTGGCAGAGACTGGAGCCTGAAAACCATCTGGATTTATGGAGAGATGGCTCTACATGACACAGAGCTCTGTTTATAAAACAGACTGAAGGCTTTTTACAGAAGTGGAAACCTTTTGAGATCATTCCTCATTAACATTGCCTAATTGCAGCTCTTTGATCTTTAATTCCCTTGGCCCTCTCACCTCCTCTCCCTCTCTGCTAATGGATGCTCTGGCCCTGGTTTTCCAAGGCAGATGAGCCTGTTTCAAGTGCCCAGAGCTGGCTGCTAGCTGCCATCTGTTGCACACAGGACTCTTGAAGTCACTGCACTGTCAGATTGATTTTGATGGGCTTCAGGCCATACTTTGGGTAACAGACTTTGCTGCAGCCCTTTCTGAGGATGGGTACCAGCATAACTAACACACTAATGGACACATGCAATCACATGTATGAAAGTGTCCCTGGGCCTTTGTTTCATTAATTAATCAACACCAGTGTCACATCATTTATGGTTTGGTTTTAAATGTGTTTCTAAAGCAGAAAACATTTACATTTTGGCAGTTCCACAGGAACAAAACAAGAAATACTCTAGCATTTATGTATGACAAAGAAAATTATTTTTGGTGCATCTTCTAAAGCTATAGACAATCACTTACAAGACACATTCAGGCATTCCAGAAGGAAATCTTATGATGACAGATGACCCAATAAAAAGACTTCTAGCCCCATACAACCATGGTTTACACTTTTAAACTTTGTATTCTGTTCTTTCTCTCTATGGAAAACGGGACTCAAAAATTGAAATAGTTGTTTATACAACTTCTGTGTAAACCTAGGCTGAGGTCTAGTTAAAATTGATGGGAAGGTTTTCAATAGATGTGCTTTGGTTTGACTGCCTCAGCTGGAACAGCACCTCACTGAAACAGGGGGATTTCCTGAAAGAATCCTCATAAAAATCATTGGTTTTACTTGTATTAATTCTCTTACTTGTATTCCTTGTCCATTCCTTCTCATCCCATTCTTAAATCTATTCAGCATTCCAGAGGAAACCTCCTAATGCAGTTTGAGGAAACACTTCAATTTGCATCAAGGGTCATATGCTGACTGGAGGAAATAATGTGACCTGCCTACTTATCATTTACAAACAGTTCAGCTAAACCACATTTCTGGATTTTAAAGGAAATTCTGCAATATAATAATTGTATCTATTCAAGCTATTTGTAATTTCCAAATGGTAAATCATCATCTGTAAGAAATGCACTCAATCAAGGGAGAAAAAGACATATAATTATGTCATTTATAATGAATTCTAAAGGAAACAAAGACTTTAAGAGGAAAAACTCTGGAGAAAACCAAGGAAGAAAATCCACACAATAATACCAGTTGCTCCTAAGAAGATGCATAGCTGATGAAAAATTTGCATTTATTATATGAAACTCAACATCAAACACTTCACCGAGGGAACTGTCAAAACTCTGGAGTCTAGGCAAACAAGACCTGACTTTTATTAGATAAATTACATACTCTCCTTCTTTTGTAAGCATCAATAAAATCAACTTTTTGACAAATAGCTATCTCCTGGGTGTGAGTTCTGAGGATTGCTGCTAATCTTCATCCTTTGAAGCATCCCAAGGATTAAAGGCATATGTCAATAACAGTGGCCCATGACCTTTGTGGGGAAGGTACCAGAGTCTCTTTGTAACTGCTCAGCCTGTGATGTGAGATGAGATGTACAAATGCTGAGAAACCATGGAAGAACCCTTGCTGTGCAGAAATCTGTAGACTCAGGAAAGATGCTTTCATACTCCAGGGCTCTTGAATGGCACACATTGTCTGGCAGAATTTGGCTTAATCCATTTACTTTTAATGACAACTTTAACAAATAGCATTGATTGAAAAAACATATATCCTTTAAATAAAGCAAGTAGGAAGAGAAAAACAAAATAAAATATCCAGTTTTCTACTGACATTTCTGTCTGCTGTCTAGATTTACTGCAGACAGAATTTATTTTAGTGCAAACAGCTTCTGTGCAAGCACAAATTGGTCTTTATTCCATTTTGTATATATTTATTAGCCCAGACTCTTCTGTTATGCTATAAATCAATAACTCAGTTGAAGACTATGTGGTTACATCATCATAAACCTGATAAGGAAATAAATAGCTAGCTGGATAAGTGAGATGATAATAATAATAACAGCAGTAGCAGAAATGAAGGAGTGGAAACTCAGGGGTTAGATTTCTTTTTGGCTGTGGATGCTAAATACCTCCCATTCTCCTGCCATGCCATGCAGGGTATGATCAGGGCAGAAAGTCAAAAATCCCTCTGAGGTTGTCAGATGGACCTGTATATTTGTATATGATAGTGAAATGAAGTCCTAAAATCTCACCTTCTACTCTGGCTGCTGACATTGATTTCAAAGGCACACATAGCTCAGATAAAGAGCAAAGATGTAACTGCCTTCTCTGTGGTCCCTGGGACATCAAGAAGAAGCTGCTCAAAGTAGTAAAAACAAATTTGAGATTTGCTGTCCCTGAGAAAGGGGATTGGGTCATTCTGTAAAGGAAAAAGGGAGAGTGAAGAAAGGGACACATCTGAGGCTGCAGCTGTGGGGCTGGTGGCATTTGAAATCTGCTGCTGAGTAGGGGCTCCACAGGTGTCTGCAGCCCCCTGCCAGATCCTGACTCTCCTGGAGCAGTCCCAGTTCCAAGCCTGGGTTTGGAGGGTTCAAGCACAGGCAGAGGCACTGCAGATATTGTACTGCCCCATGTGAGTTTGCTGCCCTGGCAGTGGCCTGGTCTGCTGTTGCCTGTGGCCAAATACTATTCATGGATTTTTCTCTGTATTTGTGGTAGTAAAGCATCATAAAATCTGTCTGGAAATAGTTTAAAAGGATGTAAAGCTAATTTTGGGATCCTCAGACTGACACCACTCCAGAACTTGTATTCTTAGCATTCTTGTCCTGAAACTGCATGTGCTTTCCATCACTCTGATTTCACCCATTATCCTGGTTTGGTGTAGGCACAGCTGTCCTTTCCTGGTAATTCAACACATCCAAAATGAAAGTTCATAAAAGTGAAGAATAAGGAAAAAACACCTGAAGAAATAGCAGGAAAAGGTAACCTACCTGGATTTAACCTATGTGAACCCAGTGTCTTTCTACCAGTGAAAGGAAGTTCTTCACACACCACACTAGTCTGAGTGAGAGGAAAATGCTCTCATTACTAATGCTGGGGCTGCTGATTTCCTGATGTCATTATAGCTCTGCCCATCAAGATAATTCATCCTGAGAAATAGCATATTGTCAGTGTTGGTCAGAGTCCTGAGAAAACCATTCAGATTGTCAAAGAAAGTCTGGTCCCTCCTCACGTCCCATAGCCTACAATTAAAAAATGAAGCAGACATCCCATAAGGAAAATAAGTGGAATGAATTGAAGCAGGCAGCTGTTCAGGTGACTGCCTATACTCTCAATCTTACCATAACTCTCATTTCTGCAGAATTACTGAGATGTGCTATGCACAACACTTACAATTATTAGATATGTGGGAGTTGGTGAATATTTTTTTCCACTGCTAAATATAGTTAAAAACAATTCATAGATATTAAACAGAAGCATAAAGTCCTTGGTCTGTGTGAGATAGAGGGGAAGGAGCTTATGCAGCTGTGTCTAGCAGAGGGCAGAGTGTAAGAGAGAGTTTCACTGAGAAGTGGGGAGAATTAATTATCCTCCAGATTAATAAGGTGTAACCTGGATCACAGACTGAGGAGTTTTAAAATATATGCAAAAATTGAAATGAAATCTGTGCATCTGGAACTTCACAAATATCTTTCAAGGTCTGCCCTCAGTCAGTGATTTTACACATTTTCTGCTGTCTGGAGTAGTTTGTTCATTTCAATTGCTTTTCTCTCCTTTTCAGAGATACCATGGTTACTTCTCTTCTGAGAGTTGACAGGTTACTGACTGCTTTAGGAAGTGATTTCTCTAATTTTTAAGTTTTAATTTTAAGAGCAGAGTTTTTGCTGTCCAAGGGCACCATATGTGCTGTACAGGTGGAACACAGTGTGCTCTGGCTGCTGCCTTGGCACTTGTTTTGGAAGAGAAAGTCAGTTCAAGGCTGCAAGCAAAGGGAGCAGAGATCTATCCAGCTGCCTGAGAAATGTCTTTTCCTTCGGGAGAAGAATTTTTGGTAAAGAAAATTAAGAAATGTGATAAGAAGTTAAAGTTCTGAGATGTTGTTTGTGGGGCTGGGTTTTTTGGGCTTTTTTTTTTCAGATGCTAAACTCTTTTCCAAGGCTGGGATATGTTCTGTGTATGAGGACCTCTTTCCACATTTATCACAAGCAAACCACTGTGCTATTCCAAACATGATATATTTCACTTTAGTACTGCTGACTTCAGCTTACTAATTGCCTGACAGCATTTTCTTTGTTAAGCTTTAACTGTGATCATCACACTTTTGTTGTACTGACAGTAGAAATATTCAGTAACAGACGACCTAAATACATCATAAGCACAACTGTACTAATCTTTCATAATGGGTGTGCTTTTGGAATTATATGGAACACGTGCATATAATCATTGTCAGGAGCTACATGCATTCAAGTCTCCAAAAGCATCAACTGAAAGCATTATCTGACAAAGCATTCTGATGCTCAATGCACATGACTTACAAAAAAAAAAAAACCCCAAAACACAAAAACCAAAAAAGCAAACAAAACAAAAAAAAAAAAACCCCAACAAACAAACAAACCCCAAAACAAACAAATTAAAACTCAAATCCATAAGGATGCAGTTTTTATTTTATAGCCAATTGAAGCTGCTTATTATATCAGAATCAGCAGGGCTGACCTATCATCACCTGCATATGGTCTGGATCAAACTAGTCAATTCCTTTTGTGATGATATGAGCCCACAGAAATCCACAGGCCCCTTTTCTGCTGAACTGACTAATGTTTCTTGTTTTTTAGAAAAAAGGCAAACTGCATACATCACGTATGCTTGGGGAGATAGTGTCCGGAGAGATCTAATTTTGCACAGAGAAGAGTTCTGTAGCTTTGGTTGAACAAAGACTGATTTGCTGCTGCTATCACTTTCTAATTGTTTGAAAGGGAAGGTTCAGTGTCCTGACATATAAGCAAAGGTGTGGGAACTCAAAGGCCTGTGCTACGTGTCTGCTTCCACATCAGCTTATTTGAACTCGCTTTGCAAGTTTTTGTTCCTTCATGTTCTATACTCAGCTAGTAAAATTTCATTTGTGAGAGCTGCTATCAGCTTCTACACATCAGTGGGGAAATCTACACTATGAATCATGATGTAGTGTGGAAATTTTGCAGTGCCTTAGCAGCTGTGGCAGCCCAGAGCAGTGCAGACTCTGGCCCACTCTCCCTTGGCTGCTCAGCAAACTCCAAACCAGGGAGGAGCATCCCTGAGACTCCCTGCACTCAGCAGCTTCAGTCCTTCACCAAAGGGCCTGAATTTGTCAGAAATGGTCCAAAAACTTCAACTATTTTTAATGTGCATTAACTTCTCTTCCTGACAGTAGTATTGTGCTAGCAGTCTTTCAAGCCTGGAGTTGAATTACATAAGCAATGCTGATTACATGTCAGGGTTAAAATGCTCTGGCATTTCTGGTGTTCAGGCACACAGACAGGGGTTTTCAAAAGCACCACCATGGCTTAGGATTTAGTCAGTTTGGAATATCTAATTCTTTAGCTTAGTGTATCATCCTTGTCTGTTCCTAATGATCTCCTGTATGATGTTTAAGGAACCCTCAGAAATAGATATATGCCATGGAAGATCTGCCATCTCTCCCTGTTTACTAAATATTTCCAAAAGGAGCACCTCTGGGCTCACAGACCTACCCTGTATATGTATCAAAATAAAAGGGCTTTGGAAAAGCTACTCTTTTCCAAAATACATGAGGAGGAGCTGTTCATGAACACCTCCTTCTGCCTCTGTATTTTTGGTTTTTTTTAATCTGTGGTTTAGTGCCAATGGAATGGATAGAAATAGTAACTCAATTCTATGGTGACAATTCATCTGGAATCTTTATTTTTATAAGGCCCCAACAACATTTTATGTATAAGATTCAGTGTGGTGTGTGATAAAAATGTCTAACATCAGCCAGTGACTTTCATCTAAATGAGTACTGAAGGAACAAAGGGAAAAGAAGAAGGTTCATTAAATGCAACTCACGTTCAAAACTGAGCAGACTGAAATTTAAAAAATTGTGTGAATTAAAAAATTGGGTGAGGTTCATAGTTTTGCATATACTGCATCACAATATTGGGACAACTTTTAAAGTGAAGATTTTTAGAACCATTATAAAAATTGAGAATTATTTGTGCATTATAATGGACACTAAACAATCAATGACCATTTGTAAGAGTTACCTGTTTCCCAAAAAACTTTAGATACAGTTTTACACTGTTGATTTCCCTGTAGGCATCTTATTTGCAGCCTGACTATTAAATGAACTTATTAATGATGTTTCTTTTTTGAAATATTGATGCATGGAGCACTCTAGTTGTGAACATATGTACATATGTCATGCTGTAGCCTTCTTTGAGAATAATTCTTTTCAGGTCCAGGTGGGTGCATTCCACATCTGTTGTATTCTGAAATAAAGTATAGATTTGAAAATCACAATATTCTAGGCTGATTTGACAGAACAGTCAGAGACTGCTTAGGTTGAGATTTTTTACATTTCTGTTGTGTTTCTTGTTGATTATTAATATTTTGTTGTACAATTTAATATTAATTTATTTCTAACTGCAAGAAGAACTAAGAATTATTAGCTCTGTAAGTAGTATCATTGACTTTATTTCTGCTGTTTATGAGCAGAAAAGACACAGGTGTCAATGCAAAACTAAAACCAAATTCATGGAAAAGAAAGAAGAATCTCCACAATTTTATTAGTGCAGAGGAAAAGAATAATAATTTACCTTTGAAATATTTGTTATCAAGTGATATTTCTGACTCTGTTCATTTAAACACTGGTATCTATTTTTACTGTTTAAAGTTTACAGTTAATACTTTTCTTTGTTGATATTCAAAGGAAAATCTTGTCTTTTTCATATGCCCTGGTCTTTTTATAAGAAAATGAATAATGAATTGATTTTAAAAATAGTTGCAGCAGTAAAAGTTTAAAGCTTACAGCAAAGCAAATTCACAGAGAAATGGAAATTTGCAGTGACTTTTGTGCAGTACATCATTATGGCACTGGTCCTCTTGCCAAGCTTCCAGAGCATATTTCAGTCTGTGTGACTTTGAAGTATGTGTTCTCTTAAGGCTTAACAATGTCAAGCTTCATAACACAAGAGCTAGTTTGCTTACTTCCTACTTTAAATTGCTCGTAATTTGAGACATGCAAACATTTCCACTTTATAAAGCAAGGCTACTAAACATATTATTGCTCCAACCTGCAAGTTTTATAGCCTCTGTATATTTAGAAAGCTGTGCTTTATTAAAATAAACTGTAAAGAGGCTTAACTCATTATGGAATCTGTGAGTGCCTAAAATGAAATATCTTCCATTTATTATAGGGGTTTAGGAAAGTTTGAAGAAAGGCTATAATACTGTTGTTGGAGAAAGAGGATGTTAACTATTTTTTTGGCCCCTGAGGTTTGTAGCTGGAATACAGTTTATCATGGGATAGGTGTGTCTACAGTTAGCCTGAAAAAAATCACAATTTGCTTTGTGCAGCCTTCAAAGCTTGAAAATGGGTCATCACCCTGAGTTTGAGCAGAAATCCTTTCAAATACTTTGACAAAGTAGGTTTATGTAGCATCACTTAATTTTAGATTTAAATAGACAGAGTACTCACTTTCCTTTTTCATAATTTCATCTCCCTGATGAATCCATCCTGGAAGCCATAAATGCAATGTGGAACTCTTGACTCTGCAAAGTTTTGCAACTTTTGCAAACACACATTTGGATGAAAATGCAAGGAGATTCTAGTTCTTTGTTCAGAGAAATGGTACTTTAACTGTTGACCTTCATATTTTGCTATAATTTTTGTATTCACTTTTGGCCCAGGACCACTACTGATTAGAGCTATTAGTCCCAAAGAGGAAAAATTATTTTCATTGGCACAAGGCAAATTCATGGTCTGTATGTTGCCTCCTCAGATGTTGGCTTTTACCATCTGTATGTGTAATGTACTCTTTATGTCAATCACATTTTTCAGGGCTGTTCCTATGCTGAACAAAAACTATCATTGTTGAATTTTGGTAGCTCCTGTTCTTGTGGGAGCATCTCAGAACATTTTTTTCTTTGACTTCACAACAGGAAGCTTGACTTGCCCAACCTGAAAATTTCCAACAGGGAAAAAAATAGGGCTCAGGTCTTAATGGTTTGCCAAGTCCTTAAAATTATTGAGTCTATTAGGAGCAGGACTGAAAGACCTTATGGAGGGGTGGTGAGTTTTCCCAGGTGTCTTCCCTCTTTAGCCTTCCTTTATTGCTGGTTGATGGCACAGAAGCAGCAACACCTGTGGGATGGGTGAGGCTGGGAAGGGACTGTGCATATTTGCATTATTCTGTTTAGACAGACCTGATTTTGTGCTAGCCAGAGTAGAAAAAGTGGCTGGCTTTTAGAAAATGGCAAAATACCTTGTTGTTTCGAATACTGTATGTCCTAGCAGATAAAAAGAGTAAATCCAGTGTGCTGACAGTGGCAGCTCTGGAAAAGGGTGGGGTTAAAGAGCCCTGCTCTGCTCTCTGTGCCTATGGTGCTGCACACTCCTGGAAAAGAAGTTTAAATCTATGTGAGTGGTGTGTAAAGGAGCAGCAGCCTGGAAATAAAACAAGGCCTAAACAAAGGGAAGAAAATTTGTCTTAGATGAGATTGCATAAGGGTGGCAATTTTGGAGACTGGAAGGACATGGAAAATTGTTCCTTTGCTACTTGATTTAAAACCAAGTATGTGTGAGAAAAAGGAAAAGCATTAGATATGTTGCAATGGAGTACATGAAATATGTAGCTGATACTTAGTTTTGCTTCTGTTAATTACATAGTTCATGTAAATTGGCCAGAAAGGCCAATCATAAACCAAGGAAGTTAGATAAAATATATCCACAAAAATATTTGAAGTAGTGTTTACTACTGTGAAATACACCAGCTTCCACGAGTTTCTTGGCTGTTTGGGTTTTGGGGTTTTTTTTATAAAATGAATATTTCCTATTTTCTTTTCAACCTCTTTCTTTGTGAATGTAGAACAAATCTCATTAAATTAATTATCCTGAAGATAAGAGAGCTGCAGGTGTCAGCCATTTCCTGCATCTCCACAATTGTATTTCTAATAGATTTTCATGACTAAGAGCTGGAAGACAAGAAACTTCTTTGGATTCTCTCAGATTAAGGAAGGTTTTGAGCATGTGGTTATTGTATACAACATATTGTATAAAAATTGAGATGTCTCCCTCTTTGATCACATCTTTCTCCTGCAGATGTGGATTGGACAAGTTCAGATAACAGCTGCCTTCTTGTTGATCATGTAATTTTTAGCTGCTCGATAACCTCAAGGTACTTCCTTCTGCTGGTTTCATCAAGTGTAAAACAGACTATTAAGCACTCAGTAAACATTATTAAGGGACTTGTAACCAATTATAGACTTCTAGCAGCTGTGGGGTCAGGGAGGAGTTTGAAGAATTCCTTTACTGGCTGTGGAAGCCCAAAGAAGTCTTCTTAATCTCATTTTAGATGCTGAAGTTCTTTTTCAGATTTGAACATTAGCTCCCCAGGTATATGGAACTTAGGTACTTAAAAAGAATCATCTGTAGGTTATGTTTTGTGAACATATCCTAGTTCAGTTACCCACCAGAATGATTTTTAAAGCACCACTTTCTTACCCTTTGAAGTGGTGATAATGGAGCTAACAGGCATAATTAAGAAGTTATTCCAACTGTAACATACATGCAGTATTTCTTTGTTTTGTACTTGTTGCTCTTTGATGGCTGTTTTAATGAATGGCATATGCTAAGCAGTTAATTCTGTACCACTTTACACCCTTAGTCATAAATCAGCTGAAGTTCCACCCCCTTCTCAAACACTTATTACAGTTTCCCCACTATTTTCCTTATAACACACAGTGGGGTGTATAGCCTGATTCAAGGGATAAGTTTTTAAAAAATAATTAAATAAATTAACTTCTGTTATTTAAAGAGGAGCATGTACTTTGAGTGGGTATCTGCCATTTAACCCAGAGCCCAGCTGCAGCACTCTGCAAGGTCTGAATGGCACTGGCTCTGAAACAGGGCAGTTTTCACTGCCTTTGCCCCATGTGTCTCTGTAATTGGGAAGGAATTGATTGTGGCCCTGCAGGGATTGCAGTTTCTCATTCTCTCTGGAAAAGGCAACCTGGTTACAGTGGTTCTGGTGTAGGAAGTGTTAAAAGCATTCTTGGAGGCAGGGAGCACCTAGGAGAGTTTATGCTGGGGTGTGAGCAGTTCTGGGAAGTTGTTATAAACCTTCTTTAGAATAAAGAAACCTTGGATCATGGTCCTAAGGGAGTTTGGATCAATAGAGGATGGACTAGTGCTTCTCTTATGTGTAAGGACTGACCACCCTTTTCTGTCCCTTCAGCCCCCATAGTGTTACCTTCAAATCCTTACTGTAACTGTCTCTGTTGCCTTTCCTTTTCCTTTCCCTTTTTCTGCCCACCACTGGTTAATACAGCACTTACCAGATTAATTCTTCCTCCAGTAGCTGTATTGCCAAATTAGGGAAGACTCAATGTGCATTTTTGATGTGCAAGAAATGATGAATTCCTGATGTTTTCTAGTACACCTGAATGTGGTGCCCCTACTTTGGCTGGATGGGTTTGTCTGTTCACCTTCTCCTGTTTAACCACTAGTTTTCTGTTCATTTGCATGCCTTTTCCAATTTTCACATATGCTTAAGCTTTAGCAGCTCTGGTCAGGAAGGGGTCAGAGAGGTGATTACAAGTTGTAAGATGACCTTACCAGTAACTCTTCAAGCATAAGTAATGTTCTGAAATTGCCTAAAGCAAAAACTGCCAATTCAGAGCTGATTGTAATGAATCAGGTTCTTCTATACAAAATAATGTGATCAATTTCTCATTTCACTGAATAAATAAGCTGGAAGATAGGGAACTGTCTATGACCCTCTGTTAACCTTTTCCCTCATTATTCATATCAAACCTATGACATGCATGTAAGAAATCTCTGGTTCAATTTTAGCTAATTATTTGTTAGAAGTGAGGGCTCTGTGAAGTGTTACTGATTGTACAAGTACCTAGGGACCTTATGACATCTGATGAAAATAATGCCAAAGCAGCCACTCAGGGCTGTATGCTTTTTGTCTGGCTATCATTATAACCAGAAATACTCTATTTCTAGGCAGCAAAACCTGTGTGCCTGTCAGTGCTGCTTCTCTCAGGTACAAGATACTCTTAAAATTCATTATGGCTCAATTATTGTTGCAATAAGGGCATCAGAAAAAAAAAAAAAAAAAAAAAGGATATGGATTGGAATAAATTTTAAATTTGTGCATATACTTTGTTAATACTTTGCAATTTAGTGTCTGAAGCACTTAGTCTGTAAAAATTAATTTTCATTAATTAGCTACTTTTATTTTATTGGCTGGGTGGGATATAACAAAAAACTTAGCTAGCATGTGCTGAATACAGTTAATTTCATATGATCTTTTTGTTGTAACTTACTGCTTTTTTTTAAAAGGCACCTTATTTTGCAGTGCAGGACTAAGTTTGCTAAAATGCAGAACAGGTTTAGAAATTTAGGGGTTTGCACAGAAATGTAGAAGTCAGTAGCTCAGATACTGTGCTCCCCATAGGCACAGGGTTTTCAGAACTGGCACTGATGTCACCAGTGAGTCCACAGGAATTCTGCACCATAACCCATGCACAAGCTAGAATTTTTCATCACAATATTCCTAAGACATTCCTGACATCCATCTTGCAGGTGGGAAAGAAACCTGGTGAGTTTAATATCCTGCTGCAATTTACACTAGAGACATGTGAGTGCTGGGAACCTTCTAACTTTAAAATACAAGAGCATCATCTCCCTGCCTCAGGGAGTGAAATACACCTCAGGGATTGAAAAATGCTCACATTGTGAAATAACTCTCAAGCTGTATTACTTCTGCCTAGAGAAGTCCCTGGAGACTGCATCTTCCCAAGAAGTACAAAATGGGAAGAAGGAAATCATCAAACAGGTGGAGAGTGAGGATAGAAAGTCTGAATAAAAAAACCCACAGGACTGATCTTTTTGACTATAGGACTATTGTTTTTAAAGGACAGAAAAAGAATTGATTCAGAATCAATGTATTAAGATCTCACAGAAAAAAGAAGTTTTCTAATGCCATACATAAAACATTTCTCCTTACTGATGGAATAGACACCAGGAAAATAGAATTAAAATTGGTTAATAAAACATTAGCTGTTTCATTAATAACTCACAAATTTTTGTCTTTCTAGAAATCCAGTTTATATTATAAAATATGATTCTATGTGGTACAACTTTTACATAATTTCCAGTGCTTCCCAGCAGCTTGTACTGCAAAGTCAGTCTCTCAGGCCAGCAGATGCAAACTTCTGAGGTTTGGGGACTGAGACCAGTGTTGAAATTGTCCACAGAAGCTCTTTGGAGTTTTACATTTGTGAATTGATGAAGGTTTATTATTAAAAATGGCTCATTATGTTAGCTGTCATAAGGCAGAATGAAGTGGAAGTGAAATGAAGTGAAGTAAGCTGGATGCTACCGTGTGTATTTTCAGAAGAAACTGGCAACAATGGTATCAGGAAACGTGAGAAGTAACACCACAGATGCTGCCTCTAATGCTTGGAGTGACACTGGGCTTGATTCCAGCTTTTCCCTCATTTTGCTCAGGTATAAATAACCTCACAAGCCTTGAGGCAGTGGAGGGTCAGGCCCATGAAGGAATTTTTTCAGCCCAGGGAAGCAGCCCTCAGTACAGGGTTTGTCACAAAAGTGGTGGCAGCCTCCTGGCTGCACCCAGTGCCACCAGGCACAGCTGAAATGAAGTCAGAGAAGACAAATGAGGGCTGCTCTCCTTTCTGTAAGTTGGCCCATGGTCTTCCTTGACCCTGGGGCTGGTGATTGCTGACTGGAATCTCAATGGCTGTTTTCTAGTGACAATTTCAGTGTCTGAGCTCATTAATCAATTCCTATTTGGCAGAATCAGTTTGTGGAAAACTTGCAAAGATTACTTGATCCAGAGGGAACGTGTACTGTTAGACAGAAGACTTTTCAGCCACAGCACAAAAACAAAATTTTCCAAATCTCTGTCTTGTTTCACATTTTCCATGACCCTATCAGTTACTGATAGCAAAGAGCAAATCACCAAAATCATTCATAGGGATGTTAGGAAAACACAACCTCTGCCTGCTTTCCTAAGGAAAAGTTTTTCTGCATCATAAAATCTATCACCTCTCTGAACCCCATGGTCCCAGCATAAAACAAGAAACAACAATGGTGAAATAGTCAAAAAAGAAAATGTGAGAGGCTTTTCTTTAGCTCTGTCCAGTAATATCAGCTATCATCCAGTCTAAGAACTGGATTTCAAAGCAATTTACAGAAACCCACAATCTGTTTATGTCCTTGTAACATTAATCCTTACAAACACCTGGCAGAGGACTTGAGTGACTTAAAGGAATTCCCAGGACTTTGTAGCCTTACACGAGGGTGCTCATGCACTCCAGCAGGACACCCAGGAGGGAAAACAGATATAGCATTGGCTTGTGGGAATAAAAAATGCTCTAGTGTTGAAGAAATTGGCTTAATAGTTTCAATATGCAAGAATAAAACACTGCTTTATTTCTTAAATATTATAAAACTATTTTTATAGCAAACCTTCAAATATTTGGGTTCAATCTCTGCTGCCCATTGTGTGTGAACAGTTATTAGCTGGCCATGGCAATATCCTGGCAAACTGCCTCCTCAGTGAGGCACAACGCCAGTGTTTGGTGTGATTCAAAACTCAGTACAGTTAGTGAAGTCATTTTGTGCTTAATGTTTTGTTGTTTCTTTTTCTTTTAGGGTTTTCAGGTTATTTTTTTAATTTTAATATTTTCTATTTTATTGTTTCCATGTGTTTTTTCCTGTGCCTGTATGGACCTTCTCTTACAAGGGATGATGAACTGCTTTGTGATCTCTCTGGAGTCTGATGGGGTAACTGGACAGTGTCACAAACAGTATTGCAACTTTATGCTCTTCTGGTCAGACCAAGAAATGAGGTAAGGTGTGTACCACAGCCAACTTTTGTAATGTGGTTTAAAAAAAAGTACCATGCCCATTCAGGACTTGAAGGGGGCACGTAAGGAATATGGAAACAAACTTTTTAGCAGGTCCTGTTGTGATAGGGAAAGGGATAATGGTCTTAAACTGAAGGATGATTAATATAAATTGGATATGAAGAAGTATTTTGTACAATGAGAGTGATAAAACACTGGGACAGGTTGCCCTGAGATGTCCCATGGCAGGAAACATTCAAGGTGAGGTTAATGTGAGGTTAATGTGACTTTGGGTAACCTGGTCTTGGTGAAGATGAACCTGCTTGTGGCAGAGGGGCTGGATTGGATGAGCTTTAAAGGTCCCTTCCAACCTAAATAACTGTGTGATTATAAGACCATATTGGTCTCCTCTTTATATCATTTCCATCTGTACATTCAGTTTCTGAGGTGTCCTGATGGATTCCCTAAATGTTAACAGCAATGAGCTGACACAGAAGCTGGTGTATTAGCGTCTAGGAAGATTTATTTTTCATGGCAGGGTTTTACAAGGAAGACTGAGCCTAGCTCTGCACAGATACGCGTGGATGAGCGGATTGCAGTGTTACTTCCACAATTGGTTCTGGAGGCATTAGCTGGCAGGGTGACTGTGCCCCTTTCCCACACATGTTAGCAATGATCTTGTTGCAGCAGCATTGCTGGAGACACTGAAATGAGCTGACTTTGGGAGTGTTTCCTGAGTTTAAATTCCTTGACTGTAAAGCAATATCCTAGCAGTTGTGTGCTACTCAATGACAGGGGGAAAAGGGGAAGAGGGGATGGAGAGATGCATAATGATTCTGATTTTTTGCCACTGTCTTGATAAGTTGCAATTACATTCCATGGCTGTTTCTCTGCTGTCTTTTCAGAAAGATCCTGATTGTGATGTTTATTCAATTTCCTGGTAGTGGTAACAGTTCTGTTTTCTTGCATCCATTTCTTACCCTGTTTTCAGCAAAGCAATGTTGATACAGAGGGTGGCACAAAAAGAACTTTTCCTGTCCTATCATTGCCACAATTTGGCTGTAAGCATGCAGGTTGTTATTGGGTAATTGATTGGTAATTGTTGAAATTAAAATTCTGTCCAAGGTCCCTGTTGGTCAGTGCATTTTGAAGCAGTCTAATACTCTTCAGCAAGTTGGCTGCTGGCTGCTGCTCAGGAGACCCAAGGCCTCAGATTCCCTCTGGCTCTCTCCATGCTTGAAAATACAAGTTCCACCACTCTTGTGTGTCACAGATACAAGGCATACCAGATGCAGACTGGAAATTGGCTTTTAATGATTGATATTGCTTGTGTGAAGCAAGGATGTTGTGCTGAATATAGAAGTGCTGTAAGATTATCACCAGCAACACTGAACTATCACAGACATGTCATTGATGGGAGTATTTAAGCTCTACTTAACTGAGAACATAAGTTCTGGCATTCCATTCCCTTGGATGTAGGTGCAAGACCACATTCATCAGTGGCAATTAGTGTTAAATAACAGAGGAAGAATCAAAGAAACCAGACTAAAACCCATCTATTTCTATAAATTTATGTTGACTTTTATAGGTGGGAAAACTATTATTACTTTGTTTCCCCCAATAATATAAAGTGAGGTGAAGCTGAGCTGGAGCTGTGAAAACAGGGCTCATGTGCAAACAGTGTGGGGACTGTTTGATAGCAACATTAAAGGCATTTGCCTGCTGATAGTTAAACTAAAGGCTTGTGCTCCATCAGACATTAGCACTTGTTGAATACACAACCATATTTTTAAAATCATTCTTCAATATCTGCAAGTATCTGCAAAGAGGTTCTTGCCTTTGCTCTAGAAACAGGGTGCACTGCAGAGCATCCTCCTTTAGGATGGACGTGGGGCATTTGCTGAAAACATCATCTATTTCATTTCTAGGCAGCCCACACCTCCCTAAATGCAAGGAATTATTTACAAAAGGTATTGTACCACGGGATTGGGGGTTAGACAGGATTTGGGAGAGGTAGTTAAACCCTGGCTTTGCAATATATATATATATGGTATAATCAACTTTGTTGCATAAAAATTCTGCAAGTTTTTCCATTCCAAACTTTGTACTGCAAAGAGATACCCTAATGCTTCAGACTATCTTAATATGCAAAGTTTTCCAAAGTTTTCCTGTTCAAATCCTGTTCAAGAAGAGAATCTCCTGATTGTATTTCCATCCTGTGTCTCAGTGCAATCTGGAATGAAAAAAAAAAAAGAGAAGAATTTGACACACAGTATTGAGATGCCAGGCAAAGCTCTGGAGGGCAGAACAAAAGGGGAGAAAGCCCAGGCATTCCAGCCATGGGAACATCTGTACAAAACACAGCAGCAAAGAAGGGCCAGGTGGTGCTGTGGCCCTGAGAGAGTGCTGGACACGTGGGTTTGCAGTGCTCTGCTGTGTCCTTGTTAGATTCCAGGGAACAAGGCTGCTCTGTTCCACCTCAGGTGGGCTGGAGCTGCAGGTTATAGCAAAGTATAAACTTTATTGGTATATGGCATTATTTATAGATCAGTGGTCCATGTTTGAATGCTGGTTTTCTGAAAATGCAAATTTTGCATGTGTGTTCCTTGCCCTTCAGGGCAAGTTTAATGTGAGCCTCTTTATTTCTATTTGTCTCACTTGTCTTTGATAAAAACAACTCCTGTATGAAATGTACTATTTTAGAGTACAGGTTTTATTTGAATTCTGGAAGTATCCTTTGCCCCTGGTACTCCTGTGTACAGCAAGTTAAAGTCATACTCCTGACTCTAATCCTGTCTCACAGGATTCTGAGGCAAGTGCTTCTGCCATTGACCATAGTTTAATTAAAAAGTGCACAGTTGTCATCTTGATAATTCCATTTACTGCAGTGGGGTTTGGTCTCCTGTACCCTTTAGTTGGAAGAGGTGGTAGTTTTACAAACTATTTCCTGGACTTGCCTAGGGCACACCACAGGCCCTAGAGGACATTAATTAAAATAGCAGATTCTATTCCCTTTGAGACAAACAATGTGTCTATTCTGACAAAATGGCCCATATAGCCTGGTTCCTAAACAGCCCTTTGGACAAGTGAGAGCAGTAATTTGCACAATTGGAATTGACCTCTGAAATATAATCCAAGAGTAGAACATCTCAGCATAGAAATTCTGGATATATTGGATATAGGCAGAACTAGCTTAGAGCAACCCCAGAGCTGGTTTTGGTGGAGTAAATATTTGAAAATTCACCTTGACTTCAGTATTGGGATGCCATGCAAAGCTTTAGAAGGCTGAGCCAGAAAAAAAAAATCCAAAAGTACAACTGAATGATTTTTTAACTTCTTCAGGGAAAGAAATAATGAACATCACATTTTCATTTGAAAACAAGAGCTACAAAAACAAAAACCCAAACAAACAAAAAAAAAACAAAAAAAACCAAAACAAATAAAAGAGGTAAAAGATAATCTTAAAATTAAAATTTCTTTGCTATCTCTATATAAAAACCATAGTTTAGTCATTTCATATATCTAATTTTTCTAGGAGCTATTTTACTTTGCTGAGAAAAAAGGTGTTTCAGTTCTTGTTGACCAGTATCTAATGGGAAAATCAGTGGCTCACATGGTTGCAGACAGAATGGGATGTGACTGTCAGTAGGAACAGTTTTTTAATATCCAAAATCATTCTTAACACCATAATTCTGTTTGGTATTTTACAAAAATAAAACCAAATATAAAGTGTGTTTAAATCACTATGATCACACATAATTCAAAAGAAGTTCCCTGACACAACTGCCACTAATGGTTTAAATCCTGCTTCTCCGTGTCCATTCCTGTAAACAATGAACAATAACTACCTACTGTCACTGAATGCTGTTATTATATAGGTGAACAATAATTCCTGTGTATCTTCTAGACTGGAGAGAGATTTTAACTCTTTTAAGGCTTTTTATTTAATAAATTTGTTGCACACGTGGCAGCAACAGAATGTCAGTTTTCACAAGCCCTGAACTCTAGTTATCTGATTTATCAGAAATATCAAATGTGTAGCCTAAGTAGTGTTTAATTGTCAGAACACTTTGTTTATTTTCAAATAATTGCCCTAAGTTGTAATGCTTAAAATGCAGATAAGCTTTGCTGAGCTCAGCCAGCCTATCAGCAGCAGGGGAATTGTGTTTCTGCAGTAATAGGCAGATGTCAAAATTAACTGTGGCAAAGAAGCCTGAAAACACTTGTTCTAATATAGTGGGTTACTGACTTCCCATCTTAATGGGTTTTTTGGACATTGATCACTTCTAAAGGAAAGAGTCACAGCCCAGATTTGGGTCATAGATTTAAGTCTTTAAAGGATCTTTTATTAGAGTTTTATATAACAGATAAAGAATGGGGATGTGCAAAGAGGGAATTGTACAAATTCCATGCACATGGGAGCACCTCAGATCTTTGACCATCTGTGGGAAAATGGTGATTTGAAGGTATTTGCCCACCCAGAGCAGTGTTTCTGGGTCCATGCACTTTAATTTCAAGCCTTCTGGCTTATGAGAAGAATAGGTGTGTCCTTTAGGTACTCACCCACTAAAAAAGAAGATATTTCTGGAAACCCTTATTCCCCAGCAGAAGTAGGTTAGACTTGAGGATAACTGTTCTGAGCTGAAATGCCCAGGAAGCAGCAGTGTGCACTCCTGCAGGCACAGCAGAGAGCAGAGGCTGTGGCTCAGGGATATCAGGGATCAGGTGCAGGACAAGGGACACAGGGGGTAAGAGTGGCAGTGGGGCCAGGGCAGCCCAGCTGTGGGGCCACTGCACTGCCTCAGTGAGGCTGTAAGGCTAAATATTCAATTATATATGAATTATGCAGCTTTAGATAGCAAAGTGCATGTGGATCCTAAATATTTCATTAATGTGTGCTAATACCCAGAAACTTTTACCTTTATTCAATTTCCATGTAGTATTGCCTATTTAGGTGACATAACAGAATTTCTATCTAGATATTAAATCATTTTTTGTGTGCTTCCTTTTCTTTGTCTCAGTGTAACATAAGGATCTTCAAGGGAATCTTTCCATATGTTTATTTTTATTTTAATATTAGCACTCTAATTTAAAGCTTGTTACAATCTGAAATCAGTCCTGTATAATTTGCCTTCTGTGATTATTTTAGTCATATTTATGCCTACCTTATGCCCATTCTTATTTTCAGTGTTCTTCCTATCTATCACCTGCCCACAAATCTTTTTTAAAAATTCCATCAGAAAAACAAAGTACTGTACATGGTAAAATAAAACATAATCTCCACACAAACTGCCTCCTTTCTCTCCACTACTGAAATATTTCTACCAGCTGTGCTTGGATGAAGGGCCAAGCAGAGTAGATGCTGATCACATGGTCACAGCTGGAATTGACTTAAAAATTTTTATTCAGTTGGTATTACCAGCTTGTTTTGCTTTTCCCCAGCTACAAAATGGTAATGTAGATGACATCTGTCTTTCCAGCTGTTCCCTGGGCTGGAAGAACCACTCCTCTCTCTCAGAAGTTTGCAAATCATCCTCTAAAAACTGAGAAGCCAGAAAGTATAGGAGCAAACTGATGTGGGAATAGATATAAAACTAATCCAAAAAGGATAATTTGATGCTACATTTCTAAGTATTCCTTTAGTTTCCTCATATTGAAACAGATTCCAAAATTATTTTAGATTTCACAATTTGATTGTAAAATGAAAGGAAGTACAATTGCTTTGATAGAGCAGTAGAACCATTTGTCAGACACTTTGAATGTCTGTTCTGCACACTGCCTGCTGGTTGATCTGCAATAATACAACTTTCTCAGTAGATCAATGTTCAGAAAAAGCAGCCATTAAGAGTATCTCAAACATCCCTAATCTGCACTCAGTTTTTCACAGTAACCTATGCTGCAGGAATTTTATGTAGTATTTGAACCTGGACAAGTGGAGGCTCCATATTTGATGATTTTCCCTTTCACACAAGATTTCTTTGTGCTCCTCTTTGGTGTCCTTTTTATTATCTTGTGTCTGCTGTCACAAGGTTGGGCACCTGCACTTTAGAAAAACAGACCTTTACTCTTTCTTTAGAAGAAACTGGATATATTTTGGTGATGAACATATACAGAAATGTATTCTGTAGGTTCTATAGCACCTATTTTAAAAGGATTGTGATTTTGAAAGGCAATGTATTCTACTCATTTGTGGCATGAATTGCTAACCAGGTAAAATTTCTGCAATAAATCTTAATAATTTCAGCAAGAACCTCTAGGTCTTTGCTAATCTGGTGTATCCCTTGGATTTTATTCTTATATTCTTAGCAAAATAATTACATACTTGGAGGTATCAAGATTTTGAAAAGCATTTGATGTTTGCTCCCTCAGAGCATGAGCAAAGGCTCTTCTCAAACCCCACTGAAGCTGCAGATGGTACATACTTTTCTGTGCACACATCTCAATCTGCCTATCCATCCACACAGAATGTATTTCCCAAGGTAGAGCAGAGGATTCCTCTGATTTGTTCTTTAAGAGATTGATCCTTTCATTTCTGCAGCTGTTTATTCCCATGTCCAGTGCGTCCATTTTCCAAATGGGAAGAAGCAAAATATGATTTTTACAAAATATTTAGTTAAGTACAGTACAAAATGTTGCTACTGTTTGGGCTAGTACTTTCAACTGTTGTATTTGAAAAATTAATATTCATCTTGTATATACTGAATAAGAGGGATTTTGCACATAGGGCCTTTTTCCCCTTCCTTTTAGGTTGGTTTGATTTTCTGTTGTGGTACTTTTTGAGTTTTGTTTTGGGTTTTTCTCTTTTTATTTTTTGCTGACTCCTACAAAATGAGAGGCTTCAATTTAACCTGTTTGAATTTAAGTTAAATTCATATTTGCAAAACAAAGAGAAAGAATAAATTTCAGTCAGTATGAGAGTTTGCATTGTGTGCATTTCCATTACAAGCCAAAATATGGGGCAATTACCAGTTTCTATATGCAGTTATGTGTGGGAGTCTGCTGGCAAGAAGCAAAAATTAGTTAGTTTAGTAGCTTGATTTGCCTTTAAATTCAGTCATGTCTCAGACAAGCCCCTGATTTTAACTAAAAACCCTCTGTTTGCCCAGTACTTTGCCGTTTTTATTTTGTATTGATAATCTCAATAGCCATGCTATGAATAAAAGTAAGTTTAGTGTATTCCCAGCTGCCTTGCTGTCCTAAGCAGTTGGGAGCTTTGAGCAAGGAGATCACTTTCTGTGTGTCCTTTCAGACAGGAGGATTTACAGGCAGAGGGGAGGGAGGCAGTGGCTGCTGCCTGGTCTGGCACAGGAGGGGCAGGCAGGCACAGAGCTCTCTCAGATGAAAGGCTGGTGATTCATATCTCCACTGCACCAGGGTATCTGTAAAACAAATCTCCTGTTCCACAACAGGCACAGAGTTCAGAACTTTCCTATGCTGGGCAAACTGTTCCACGCTGAAACAGATAGCTCTGCTGCTGGAGAACAAAGGACTCAAATGTTGCTTAAACTTGCTAATATACACAGTTTTAATTATTTTATTTTATTTTATTTTATTTTATTTTATTTTATTTTATTTTATTTTATTTTATTTTATTTTATTTTATTTTATTTTATTTTATTTTATTTTATTTTATTTTATTTTATTTTATTTTATTTTATTTTAATTTTCCCCTTTTAATGTCTGCCACTGCTTCTTGTTTCTGCCCGCTGTCTGGGATTGCATTTCTGCCTTGATGTTGTGCTTGCTGTTTTATTTTCAGATGTCATTTTCCCAAGAGTTTGCAATCCTTGCAAAATAAAAGAATATTGATTATTTTTCATTTGGGCAAAATAACAAATAACAGTGATGAGAATAAAGTTGCCCCTAATCCTGGGAAGATAGCGCCTTTTTCTAGAGGTGCTATCACTTTTGTTGCTTTTATTTAAAAAAAAAATGCTGTTATTTTAATTTAACAAAATATGGCTGTATTTACTTCTGTCTCTGACCTTATAGCTGGCCACCCTCATTTTGGCAAAGCAGAAGTTATGGAAAATGTTCAATCTCGTAGATATTTAACATTCAGTCCCAGAGATATTTAATGCCCATTTTAAAGATTGAGACTTAATTGGAAAGTCAGTAAGATTTGGGACAGGTTCTGCAGCTGCTAATACATTTTCCAGAGTGAATTCCAAAAGTAAATTAACTGAAATAAAAATGTTGACTCAAGGAGTAGGATATTTCTCAATGTGAGTAAGGAGGGTTATCCCACTTTTAGTTACTTTCCATAAATGGTTTTGCTGTAATTATAGCATGTGTTAACTTTGAGGCTGGGCTGGATAGGAATATTTATAAAAGCTGACATTTCAATAAATTGACCCAGTTTACAAGTTTCTAAAGGAACAGCAAGAAATATGGAAAAACCACCTGACATGGCAAGCATGTTAAAACAAATCAAACAAGCCCTGATTTGTGAGCCCACGAGCACTCTTATATATTCAATGGAGAAAACAAATCAAATGCTTGTAAATGCTGTTTAAGGGCTTACACACAACTTGACTTGATTAGAAAACTAAATATTTGATTATTTGTGGTTTTGATTTTATGAATGTTGCTTTCCTTTACTTGTGCTCTCAAGATGTTCGACGTCTGGTGAGAAAAATTGTGGATAGTGTTTCCATGTGTGGTGCCCATAGAGTAGGTTTTGATCCTCATGCACTGCTTACAGAAATGTCTTCATGCTGCTGTCCCATCAATGTCTGTGGGAGTTTCTTAATGAAGAATACAGTAAAAAATCCAAGATTAGACTTGGCTTGAGAGTTCAATCCAGGTTCTTCCCTTCAGCCAGTATGATGCCATCATCATTTTGGTCCCCTGCTGCTTTTAAACAATGTAGGCTTAAAACAAACCCAGATTCCAGTGCCATCCTGTCAGTGTGACCACATTTTGAAGGTTCCTGTTAGCATTTTGTTTCGTTCTTGTGCTCTCCCTTTTTTTCTGTCTTTTTTCAATGTTTTAAATTGCACATGGGATTGGTGGTAAGATTGTCAACAAGATTTTTAAGACCCATTTGCTATTGCAAGATGAATGGGCGTATTTGAGACACTCAGAGCAATCAGACATGCCAAGCAAATGGCAAAAAATTTATGAGAGTCTAAAATGGTTGATGAGACAGATTTCCTGTGCCTTTGGCTGCAGGTCCAGAGCTGTGCCCCTGTGAGAAAAGCACGTGCATCCTGTTTGTACCTGGGTCTCACTGAGCAGTGGAGAGATCCTTCTCCTACACAGACTGTGACTTTCTTTAAAACTGTCATGGCTTAAAGCTTTACAGTAACTGAGGCTTTGTTCTGTAATGCAATGTGGGTGGCAAGGCAAAGCCAGGAGTGGTCTAAGGCTGTGGCATGGGCTTTGACTCTAAAACTGAGAGAACTATAAAAAGGCAAAGAAAATATGTAGTTGTGTAACAGGAGCCTGGTGCTGTGAAAGAGAAAATCCTCCCACAGGAGGAGCAGGACACTGACCCGAGGGGCTTGGTGGGTCTGCCCCACTGGAGGGGGCAGAGCAGCTCAGGGACACTGTGTAGAAATGAGAGAGAATGAGCAGAAAATGTTTCTGCAGGCAGCAATGTTTCAGTGTCTTCCTGGTGTTGATAAAGACAAAAATCCTTGATCCTCTCCTTCCAAGAGAGATCTGACTTTGCTCTCACTAACTCCAGGTTTTCTGCATAAATTAATGCAACAATCATCATGACTTAAAAAGCTTAAAAGCCTCCATTTGGTAATGTACACTTCAGTAACACTTAACACATCTGAATATCATACAAAGTTAAAATATTTTGCATTTGTACAGGAAATATCCTTGTACAAGAGGAATTATGATACAGTTTTGAATGTGTTTGGTGCAGAGCATGCCATTGATTTCCCCTAAATCCACTGGCTTCTGTTCTCCTCTGGAACAAAATGGCAAAATAAACCAGAGCAGTAAGTCACACACAGGCAAAGGCTGCAGCTATTGCTGCATGGATCCTCAAGCCCTGAAATGAGCTTAGGGACACAAAAAGCCATTCATATTACAAATTACCCTTTGCTTTTGAACTGTAAATTATCTTTATTATTAGGCTGGCCATGGTACTGCAATTATTAGGTGCCCTCTCTGTCTAAAGGTTTGAGCAATTAGAACTCTGGGGTGACAGTCTCATGATACAGAGCCATAAAATATGTCCAGTCAAGACAAAGAGATGGTCTATATTCGTGTCTTCAGCATGTATCACAAGGAGCCTGGAAGCTGTGCTGCTCTTAAACATTTCAATTAGTCCTGACATGGCCACTGTGAGCCCACAGATTATCTCTGTGTTGCTGTTAAGTTTTTATGAGGCTTTCCCCTCAGATTACCCATTTTCACAGCAATCTATAAATCTGAAACTGCAACATCTGATTAATTCTCCCAGAAGAGAACAGTGAAGATACAGATTTTTTCATTAATGAAGTTTGTGCTGTTCTGAGGTCTCATATATTTCAGCCATTGTTTTACAGTTTTTTCCTCATTCTAATCTCTTTCCTAAGGTACCAACGGAGGCAGGAGCTTCAAAATCACCCCCTTCTTTGACCTAGCAAATTAGGCTGACTTCTCTTACAGCACCATTTTACCAGATGATGGCCATTCTTTGCTGTTTGTCGTGTACCAATATTATTTCATTACTAACAATTCCTTGACATCACTTTTCTACTGAGTATTGCACAATCTTATTTTTATGCACCATATTCCAAATTAAGAGTCATGTGGCTTTGCATATTTCTGAGCTTTAAGATCAGATAGACCCAAAATGTAAAATGAAACTGAGCTGAATCTGCTACATATTTCCTGCTGTCAAATAGAAACTCTGAGAACCAAATACTTCTTCACTCTTCACAGATAGGGAAGCTGAGGCACAGATGTCTATTTAAAGGTATTCTGGTGGCAGACAGAGAAGAAAATTTCCCTCTCAATGTTGGTCTTATCTGGTGGAGAAAGCTGAATTATATTCATGTGGTATTTTCTTAAACAAAGGCATTCTTTAACTCTAGTATTAGGTAAATTAGCTGAGTGATAAAAGAGAGATAAGAATCCAGATGTCATGTGCAGCAATATCCTTTCAAATAACTTGTGAGCTCTTGAAGTAAAGCTTCCAGTTTTCTGTATCATCAAGGCCATCAAAAAGGTGTTGGAAGAGCAATGAGATTTCTGTGTTGTCCTCTGTGAGTCTCTTGTAGAGATCAAAAGACACATGGGCTGGGTAAGGTCAGCCCATAGAAAGTATTTTATGAGTATTTTTAAATGCTCTTGCAGTGTGGCAATACCATTGTGTGCTTGAATTCCTATTTCTTGGAATGCTGTTGAAGGAATGACACTGTCTTCCAATCAGCCTTTGCTGCCCTTACCCTGGGCCTGCTGCATCCTGAATTACCCAACACCAGAAGCTTAGAGGGCAGATCAGATGGGTCTGTTTCAGCCACCCTGTGTCCATTGAGTGGATTCTGTATTGCCTGGAGTCAGGGCTAGGTTTGCTTTTGTCTTACCCTCTGTGGAATCCTGCCAACAGCATACACAGGAATGGGCCTGCAGCACAGGGGTGAGCCAGATCAATGAGAAAGGTCAAACTGTGGCCCACAGATCATTCATGAGCCCCTAGAGAGGAGGTATTGAAAATCAGAAGTGCTGGCTAGGAATACAGTCTGTGAAATACCTTTTTGGTTTTATATAAATATTGCAAACCTACAGGCAAAGGGAATACCTCATCTTCATCCTTCTGTTTCCATCTAGGCTGAATCCTTCTGCTTTCATGTTATCCATGTGGATTTCCACTAACATCTATCCTGAGACAACCTGAGATTCTATTCTGCCAGAATATTAAACATATTGAGAGGCAAGAGATGAACATTAGTGCAACTCAAACAAGAAAAAGTCATATTTGCTGCATTTGTCAGCAGCTAGGAAGTGTATTAAGTGTTGACAGGCTTGTGACCATTTTAATAAGCTCTGCCTATAAAAGAGTTGTGATATCAGTTGATATTGAGTTTCAATTATGTAGGTTTCTGGGTGTTTTCTTTGCCTTTACTATTTTATTAAACAAGGTAGAACACAGGCATTTTCTTCTTATGTTGTATGCAATTAGAGGCTTGTGTTTCTTTTTGTTATATGTGTTTCTGTGGAGGATATTTACCATATCACTCTACTCAGCAGCAGAGAGCCTGAAGCAGCCTGCCATGGTTTTTCAACCATGTTTTGCATATTGGTAGGAATGCCTGTCACCTCTCATCTCATACCAAATCTACAACTGCTTCACTTAAATTCAGCCTCCGTTTATTGTTCCTTTGTATTCCTTATACATCCTAGAAATCCATGTTAATAATGCAGGATGTGAATATGGGCATGTGAATGTTCGTCTTGGGAATCAACTACTCAACAGACATAATGGGCATATATTCAGTATACAGAATTTAGCATATGAAATGTGTATCCTTATGTTCTGACACATCAACATTTTCAACATAATCTGTGTTTTCCATATTCCTCAGCCTTCCATAATTGTAATTATATACCTCTCTCCTCTTTGTCAGAAAAAGACCAATTCCTTTATCAGTCTCTTCCTTGTTGGCATTTCCCTCTGCAAATTCTAACAAGACTTTTGTCTCCAATTGCCTAATAGATTAACATAATTAAGATAGATCACAGGAACTGTTTGCAGTCTCTATTTATCTCCAAGTTTACTGGTGCTGCTTCAGGTGAGAAGATATTCATATATGCCTGAAAGAAAGATTATCCACTTCTCCCCAAATACAGCACTGGTCTTTAAGATGTGTTCCTGTTTCAGGCTTTGCCTGTCTTTAAGACATCTGAGATTTTTTCCCAAACTGAGGATCACATCAGGCTGCTCTGTACTCGAACAGTGTTTTATGACCATGATCATCTCAGCAGACACTGCTGTCTGAACTCTAGAAATGTATGCATTGTGAATGATATCATTGTTAGAAAAGTCATCCTTTGATAAAACCTGCTCAGCTTATTCAGGGGGTGGAAGGGGGATCTGCATCATTAAACTGATTAGAATGCTCCAGAGGGTCCTGGGTTTTGTGAAGGACTTAACATGGTCCTTCTGAAAGGGCTAGTGAGTTCCTCTGTCCCTTCCTCATTACTGTTTAATTCAACAAATCTTTTTTTCTTTTCCTCTTTATTTCTTTATCCCTCACAATCCCTTGCTCCTTTCCCCTGCCAGCTGGTCCCTCAGCTGCTCCATTGATCTCTCAGCCACTCTGGCACTCCTGATATCAGACACAGTGGGAGGCAGAGTAGCTCAGAGATCAGCAGACAGACCATTATATAAGTGAATCCCAGAGCCCCAGCAAAAAAACCTGAATTTGTTCTTTTGCTCTCTCTCCCTCTAGCAACCCTTTTAAAAACGCTAGATTGGCATTTAAAACTCTGATGTGTTTGGTAAAAGCAAAAGTAGCTACTCTCTGCAGTTGTTTCTGTGGGGTTGGAGTTCTGACTAAGCTGAGGAAGCCACACATTGTATTGTCATAAAAGAGAGTCCTGGGTCTGTCACCAGTCTTGGAGAGTCACTCTGTGCACTTCAGAATGCCACATGACTGCAGGACCAGTGTCTGCAACTTGAATTTGAGAGGTACCCAAGGATCAGTATAGGATACAGCAGGAAGGTTGTGAGAACAGATTTTGGAGACAGTTGAGTTTTTTTCCATTTTGTTGACTGGTTATTGTTTGTGCTGTGTAAAACAAATGTCATGGCAAGAATGAACTCAGACATGTCAGAATGATTTTATATAACTATGTATTCTTTCCAGCCCCTAGAACATGAAAGGAAAAGCTGGCAGAGATGAGCTGCAGCAATTTAACAGATAGAACAGTGCTTGTTTCCAGTGTCATTGATGGTTAGGTACTGCAGGTCCATGTTCATGCTAAAGATCAGGATGTCAGTAGCTCTTGTTTTTACAGCTCTCAAGAGCAAGCAGCTGAATATTTTTTTAAAATTGTGATTGTGATGCACAGTGCCAGTGGAGGTGCCACCACTGTCACTGCTTATTGAAAGTAGCTCTTGTAAGCCTGGCCCTAAGCTTTTCCAGCCAGTGATGGCTTCATTTGCCCTGATGTAAAGTCCATATTCCCTCTCCTCTCCTCTCCTCTCCTCTCCTCTCCTCTCCTCTCCTCTCCTCTCCTCTCCTCTCCTCTCCTCTCCTCTCCTCTCCTCTCCTCTCCTCTCCTCTCCTCTCCTCTCCTCTCCTCTCCTCTCCTCTCCTCTCCTCTCCTCTCCTCTCCTCTCCTCTCCTCTCCTCTCCTCTCCTCTCCTCTCCTCTCCTCTCCTCTCCTCTCCTCTCCTCTCCTCTCCTCTCCTCTCCTCTCCTCTCCTCTCCTCTCCTCTCCTCTCCTCTCCTCTCCTCTCCTCTCCTCTCCTCTCCTCTCCTCTCCTCTCCTCTCCTCTCCTCTCCTCTCCCTTTCCTTCCTCACATTCCTACACCAGGTTGCTGAAGACAAACTGCATAATCCACTTTATTCAGCAAGGAAATTGAAAGCAGTGAAAAATCACTTGTTATATGACATGCACTGGTTTACACTATAGATAACAACAGTAGTATTATTCTTTTCACAGGAAGATTTGAGGATATTTGTATCATTAGAATTATATGTATCATTACCAGAACCTTGCTCAAGTTCACCCAACAGGTCAGTGGCAGAATCAGAAATACCTGAGTCATCAGCCTTTCCTTGTGCATTAGGGAGAAAACTATGAGCTGAGGGGTGCCAGGCTTTGGGAATCCAAAATCTGACTGTGGACCAAAAGTTGCCATGTAGTTCCTTTTTCAGTGTGGCCTGAGTTGGGTAGATCTTAAAACACCCATCCAAGTTATCAGCATCTCAATATAAGGATTTCACTGATTTGTTCTCTAAATTAGGATGTCTTTGAAATGGCAAAAAAAGTAGTACCATTAGATTGAGCCACTTATTCATAAAGAGCTGTAGGAATTAGGTATGCTAAAAGGGAAGGAGGGTAGTAGTACATAGTTATAAATGCCCTTAAAAAAACATTAATATTGTATAAGTGGTATTGGTAACAGCTTAAGTATATTTCCATAGGTGTATCTTTATATTTACATATTAATTAGTGGATACCTAAGATCTTATGTTACAGGCATGTCTGTGGTGTTCATGTTTTATTGACAGACTATGGCATCCAAAAAAAGTTGCCAGACATTATGGAAAACTAATTTGCATGGCATTAATAATAGAATTTCCTCTTTTGCCCAAAGTTTTATTCTGCACAGCCCTGTGGCAGTGACAGGCCAGAGTAACCCTGCCACTGCTGTGCCAGGAGCTGTCACAAACACTGCAATGATTTCTGCAGAAATTCTGAATGAAGGTTTTGAAGTTAGAAAGTTTATCTTTTCTTTAGAATGAATGCTGAAAGCTATATGGGATAATGAGCTGTAAACAGAAGATACAGTTTGGATTTTTCTGAATTTTGAATAAGATTTCTTATATCTGCTCTTGCACATAATTGGGATTTAAAGTGTTTGGCTAATTAGTATTGGCTTGGGCCTGTCTTAAAACTGGTACTGCTGTATTCAGCACATTCAAGAATTTACTACTGTGGCACCAGATATTGGCACAGAGGCTTGGTTCAGTTTCCAGGCTGTACCTGCCTGTATCCCTTGAATGTCCTGTGCTGTCTGAGACATCCACATATGTGCAGGCCATGAGACTGTGCTGTTTGCAGCAGGAATTGGGGAGCTGATGGGATCCCCAAATGCATTTGAAATGGTGCTGGGTATCTCTGTTAAGGCACCATCATAAAGTTCAGCTTGTCTGAAAGTAGAACACAGGTGTGGTCCAAGAAATCCATTTACTAGAGTTATATGGCAAAATTCAGGACAGGGAATCAGGACCTTCCTCTTAGCTTTGCCATCAACTCAGCTGCATCTCTTTCCTCATATGAACAGAAATAGGAATTCCTATCATATTTTCATTTATAGTCAGTTTGTACAGTATTTTAAAGATAAAAAATACATCATAAATATTATATGCAACACAATAATTATGGCAGCTGAATAACATAACACTATGAAATTGTCTGATTTTCCCTGCAAAGCATGGATTTAACCAGGGTGATTCACTGCTGGGGACCCTGTGCTCTGCATCAGGTCCAAACCAGTGGTGTTAAAGGGAAACTGCTGCTGGCAGTGCTGCCTTTGTGGAGATGGGAAAGGAGAGTCTTGATCACTGTTATTAAAAAGAGGTGGTGCTTTCAGTTAACACTGGTGCTCATGCCATTTCCAGCTGAGACAGTTTGTTATTTCTATGCACCTATTTTCCCTGTGAAAGTGCTAATTTCATAGCTGGTCAAATGAAAGGAATCAAAAATTATGAGGTGTGATTTAGTATGTTAAAAATTAAATTTTGTTTTATATGTGTTAAATAATCGTTCCTCTTTCTCCCCCATGAATTGTTTCTGTACACTATAAAATAGTCCCCATGTTCAAAATTAAAAAGATCCTGATTCCTTTAGCTGTATAAAGGGTGCATTTACAATTATCTTGGAAAGTTTTGGAAGGAAGAAGAAATTTTATCAGCATCCAAAGAATTAGTAATAACTCTCCAGTTTGACATGTCCTTATCTTTACATGGCAGAACCAGGATGCTCAGCTTGCTTGCTCAAAAGTTGGAGTTCTTTTTGGAAAAGCCTTTTTAAAACAAAAGCAATGTGAAGGTTTTTCTAATGAGGATGTAAGAAAGATCATCTGCAATCTCTCTCAGTGAGTTCTGTGGCTTTCCTTCTAACTGCATCTTAGATCACCTACTTGTTGTAAAAATGCATTGCAAAGTGGAGCTGGCATAATGACATGTAGGAAAGTAGATCTTAATTAGCTGGAGATATTTTGGGGGTAGCTGATAGTAATTGTCTGGACTGCCCCATCTGGTCACTGAGGTCAGTATCATTTAGCACTATAGGCTGTGTAAATATTTGTCTCTCAAGCTGATGCAGCCAGATATAACTGGTGGGATTAGGCCCTTGACTGGTACAACTATTTTCTAATGGCACAATCCTTATTTAAAATGGCTGATGTAGCTCAACAAAAGTTATGACCAAGCTTTTCAGATTTATTCCAATTAAAGTTTAGCTCTTTAGATTCAAATACTAATTTGTCGTTAGCTAATACTAATTTTATTTGCTTTCCTGGCTGCACTTTATTTTACTCTACCATGGTTCTGTATGTTAAATCAGAAATAAAGTACATTTTACATAACCCTTTTATTTCACAGAGGTGAGGAAAATTATTATTTTCTCTTGGTTTTTTTTTCCTTTTCCTTTTTTCTAGCTACATAAAAGTTATCACCTACAGGCACATCATGCTGTAACTCAGAAAACAAAATTATATGTTTCCATTTTCATTATAAATTAAACAATCTGGAAGAATTACATTGGAAGCATATGATTTAAACCACCCACCTCTCATCACAGATCTCTGGATTACAGGGGTCTTCAGATTCTATTAAGGGAAGGTCAGAACAATGACATCTGAATGATATTTAACTTGAATGCTTGTGCTTTGTCTATGCCAGGCTGCAGCTTTTGGTATCTTTTGGCTGCTATGAGAAAAGAAACAAGTTTTCCATGGGAGATCAGTGAAATGGGTATTTTCTAGATTACTTTCCAAGAATCTACCCCAAATATATGTCTAAATCTGCAGATTGATCCTTTGGACTCGTTTAATGTTGTTCCTGTGTTTCACTGAGATTCTATTTTATTTAAGCACCCGAATCTCAAAATGAAATGCAGTTAATGTAATGCTAAGGTTGCAATGGAAGTTTTTCCAGAAGATAGTTTTACTTAAATAAATAACATCTATTTGTAAGCAGCATTTGCAGGCTCCTTGTTTTTCTTGAATTCATCTGTTGTTGGTTTAAACAAGCAGGGATGGGATCACACCATTTACCCTAATCTCTGATCTCAGCAAGCTCCAAGGCATCTGCACATGAGGATTTCAATTGATGATGGGTGACAGCCTGATGTGTCCACCTCTGTTGTTAAAACTAGAGATGTGGGAAGTTCTGATGCCTTAAATAATGCACTGAAATTTCCTTAGAATCCTGTACTGTGAAACAGAGCTATGGAGAGAATTTTTCAAAACATAATCTAATGCAGATGCTTTTTTGAAGTCTATCCAATTTGAAACTTTTGACCCCAACTGTATCCAGAAGGAGATAATGTCTTGGAGGGAAATGGAGGTAAAACCTAAGCACAGAGTCGAAAAACCTTCAAACAAATCTATTTTAATTTTTCTTATAAACTATAAAAGTAGGAATTTTCCATAAATGAACACAGATTATCCTCTGTGAACCAGAGAAAATAAATTGTCTAAGGCACAATTCAGAAATACCTACACACATTTTTTGAACTTTAAAATCAATGAAGATATACCAAAAAAAATTGTTTCAGCATTAATTATATAATGAAAGGAAGAATTATTTAGAAAGTATAATCTCCTCAAACCAGTGGGATATTAAAATGGAAAAAGTTAGGAGGCTTATTACACATACAGTAACTATTCTGTGTAAAAATCCCATTCTGAAACTGTAACAAAATAAATGAATAAGCATGAAGAGGTGGTTGATTTTGAGAGGGTTTTGGTTTTTTATTGTCCATAAAAGTCATTATTCCCTTGTCAATGGAAATACAGAGTATTTTCTATTGCCTGACATGTAGGATATATACAAAAATGGCACTTTAAATCCAAGTACCATGCTTTGGCTGCTTGTGAGAACAAGTGACATACCAAACATGATGGTGATCTTCACTCAGCTTTCAGAGTGTGCTCTGCCTTCCAAATAACTCAGCTGCAAAACATGAGTGCTCTGGAGGCTCAGGGCTGATGGTTTGGTTCACAGTCTTTTAGTTTATTTAGCAAACTAAAATAACAGTTGCTTTGTAGTCAACTTTGTGGAACAGATAAACAATAGTGACAATTTCATATGATGTATAGAGACAGAAGAGGTTATCTGCACCCCCTGAGTGATGGAGCTTGTCATATTCCCTTCTCCAGTAATGCACAAGGTTAGAAATCAATGTCTTAATCACGGGCAGCTCTGGGCAATTCAGATATATCACACACAAACAGGCTTCTAATTACATTTAAGAAATACATATCATACATATATAAACTGACATAAATATCAGAGTGGTGTTGCTAGCTGTCAGAATGGATAAGTCTAATTCCCTGGGTGGCCCTTGGCAGGTTCAATACCTGCTCTGGAGGTGCTATGAGCAGCATTACACGGCTGATTGAGTTATGACAGCTCCAGCCCAACAGGGAAGCCAGGCAGGAAGGAGCAGCCCGGGCTGCAGACAAATGATGATAAAGTGATCACTTTAAAGAACAATCTCCATAATATTTCATGCTCACTGCACGGTGTAAAGGCAGCCTTGACTGCGGGGCTAACTGCTCTATCAATTGATTTGATTCACTGCTGCAGCTACTCCCAGTCATAATATTTCAAATAAATGGTACCGTGGATAGAAATAATATCTGCATCAATATTAACCCTGAAAGGACTAATGGACACAAGCTATAATTTCCTGGACACCCTAATAATGCATTTTGACTGGGCTTGGCATAGAATGATTTTTCTTTCTTTTTTTTACCCCCTTTATTTTTCTTTTTTTAAATAAAAACAGTGTATTGTTTACTTAAACTTTCCTTTTATGGCCATAAAAGAAGAAGCTTTGCAGTCAGGCCTCGAGTCTCAAGTTTAATTTTAAAAGAAATTCTGCTAAATGTTATTTTTAAATGTTTGTTTATATATGAATATATTTTATCAAAATTACATTAAATATTTAAATGAGAGAAAAGGCATTTTTGGATGTGTATATTACATATAATTTATCTATGCATGTGTGTAGAAACAGAGGTAATAGTGCTCAAATTATTTATTAACTTATATTTAAAACAAACAGAAAGGAATTTTAAATTAATTATAATTGAGAATGAAGTCAACAAAGTATTTTCTGGAAACACAAGGAACCAGTAAATTCTAATGATTATACAGGATGTTAGGAGCTTTTTTTTCCAAAGTACCAAATGAGACAGGCTTAACATATAAGAAGTACAAGTGAATTTATGGGTTCATAATCCTAAATCAAACCTGATTTCTGTTTTCCATGCAGTTTTTCACATACTCTGTAACATAATGTATGTTTATTCTATTCTTTCATTCACAACACCCTGTTGACATTTAAGTTCCCTTTTAAAGATCTTCTGTGCTTATTGTGAATCAAGTTGACAAGTATAAATTGTATAATTTTATTATTGTTGTTCTTCTTCCACTACTACTGACTACTTGACTATCATTGAATTGTACATTTTAAGGTCAGAGCCATTTCCAAATATTCAGAAACTGTTTGAAGAAATACTGCCAATACATGCTAACAAGAAATGGACTGAATGTGCTCTTTCTCTTAGTTTGCATCTGCTTAAGGATTGTCTTTATCAGTTTTGCTGTTTTTTCTTATTTGTTCCTTAAACATTTACTATAAATCAGGGCAGGAGATACTTAGGTTTGAATCTCATGAGGCTTGTTTAAATTTAAAGCTTAAACAGAGAGAGGTATTTTATGAACAGTCCTTAGTGAATGCTCCAACTGCAACACTTCACCAACCTCTGAAGTGGTCTTAAACAGGCTTCAAAGGACTTCAATTTATAGTTTTCCAGAAGATCTGGGGAATGTTTGTGTTTCTTAAGAGGCAGAATAAAACCTGAGAGTTCCAAGTGGGTTTGGAAGGCTGGCTTGGATCTGAAATTGAAATTGAAAATGATGAAAGATTGGCATTGGCCTAACTCCACCATTCCCACCAGTCTAATAAGCCACACTAAAAAGCAGTGTTTCCTCCATCCCAGCTCTCAGTAATCAAGCAAGCTCATCGTGTTTGTTGCTTGTTACTTACAGATCAATATCAATTTTTTACCAGAAATGCAAGCACATGACTTACATAGTGTATTTCTTTTTAGCTCTGATATTTTTTTTTGAACCTGTGCAAACAGTACAGGTCACCATTATATGTTATCACTACTCAAAATCCTGCTGGAGTTTATGTTTCTACAAGAAAAGCTGAACCTACCTCTTTGTCTTTTCTGCTTACTTTCTCTCTCCTTCCTGAAAAAATTTCTTCCTCCTTCCTCTCACTGCATGAGAATTCTTTTGTTTCTCCATTTCAGTCCGTTTCCTACAACTTCATCCCTGTCTTTTTTACATTTGGTGTCCTTTTTACATTCACCATAGAATCATAGCATGGCTTAGATTGGAAGGGACCTTGAAGATGATCTGGTCCCAGCACCCAGCCATGGGCAGGGACACTTTCACCAGACCAGGATGTCCTGAGCCCCATCCAGGGATGGGGCAGCCCCAGCTCCTCTGGCAGCCTTTGCCAGGGCTGCAGCACCCTCACAGTAAAGATTTTTTTCCCAGTATCTAACCAAAACCTACTCTCTTTCATGTGAGCACATTCCTCCTTGTCCTGTCAGCAAATGCTCCTGTAAATAGTTTTTGCCCCATCTTTTCTGTAATTTCACTTTGGGTACTGGAAGGCTGCAATCAGGTCACCCCAAAGCCTTCTCTGTTCTAGGCAGAACAATCCCAAATTTCTCAACCTTTCCTCATAGGAGAAGTGCTCCATCCCTCTGATTTTCTTGGTGACCTTCTGGACTCTAATATTTATCATTATTTCCATATTTTTCCAATATAACTCTCTATGTGTGTAACCCTTCATCATACAGACACAACTTATCTTGGTCAAAAAATTGTTCCAAACTATTTTCTAGAACTTCTACCTACTGCTTTCATTCTCTGTCTTTGCTCTGTCTGTTGAATTACTTTCTGATGATGTTTTGTAAATACATTTCAGGCTTCACCATTTGATCAAAATGATCAATTGACTGGTATCAGAATAGCTGTGTTGGAAGGGGCTTTTTAAGTCCAGCCCCTGCAATATGCAAAGGTTGCACTAGCTCTTCATCTCCACCCCTGTGACTTTTGCTTGCACTTTGCTCTTCTTTCCTTATCTCTAAGCTGTAGTCCACAAATGCAAACTCAGTAGTTATCCCTCCTATGTTTATTTCTGCCCTCTCTGAAGTATAATATGCTGGCCTGTCACCATCTAATGTTTCTCTATGGATCTTCAGTGTATCACAGTTAGAGCAGAGTTTTAAACTTTTGCTGAAAACTGCTTACAGCAACCAAAGTTCTTTTCAGCATATCTGCTGTTGGCTGCAGTGTCTAACATCCTGGTGCTGCCACTTGCTGTCACCATCCAGCAGCCCAATATTTGATGCCTACACCATGTCTTGATCCTGTTGATTAGTTTAGAAAACAATTTCTGAAAGGGTCTGTCCTGTCCCATCTGCAACCTAAACCTTTTCATACTCTCATCATCCTTCTTTGATTTATTGCTTGAAACACAGTATTGCTTCACTCGTGCATGATCAGAAACCTTTTGTAAAGTCTGTTTGCCCAGACAATTTCTTTCCCTCCTCCCTTGTTTTTCTTCCATTAGCTCCATCACACTTGTAGTAAAATACTTGTTTTCATGTTCACTCTTTCCTTTCCTGTTATCTATCATCCTGCTCTCAATATCAAGATATCATATGCCTCACTAATCTTGATGAGTAATGAGTGCCCAGTTTCCACCTCCCACTTGTTACTTCTTCCTGTGAGCATTTCTCTCCTGTCAGCCTTCCTTATGCTTACAAGGAGCTTGCCATGAACATTTGCAGAAGTATTTCATTGTTGTCTTACAAAGCTCTGCTTAAACTTCTCTTTGGCTTTAGGTCCAAAAATTGACTATCAAGCCTCCAGCCTGAAATCTTGCCAAAGTCAAGTTTATTATATATGAGTATTTTATTATTTTGTTTTTCTCATCAAAATTGATTTTTGTTTTTTTCTTTGAATACTCTCCAATCTGTCTGTATCTCTTTTTATATCGGGGTGATAAGTTATTGTGGGTGAAGACTGTGTTTTTCAGTGTTTGCACAGCAGAGCACAAAAGAGCACTGTAGCAATGCAAGTACTTAAGACAATAATAATAATAATAATATTAAAGGCAAGCTGTAGTCAGTTCTGTGTAATTAATGCAGCCAAGGTGTGCCCTGGCAGCCAGGAGGGCTGAGAATGTCCTGAGGAGCATCAGACACATGGTGTGACTCTTGGGGACAGTCCTGTGCAGGGCCAGGAGCTGGACTTGAGGTTCCTTGTGGGTCCCTTCCAGCTTGGCAGGTTCTGTGATTCTGTGCAAATCTAGAAATTTTAAAAAAGAGTAATTTATTTATTTTCAAATATTAATAATTTAGAAGATGTAACTTCCACAGTAGAGTCTGAGACTTAATACTGGTTTCAGATGTGACAACACAAAACACAGCTTCCGGACTGGGCCAGCAATGTGCTTTTTAAGGTTGATAAATTATAGAGTTGCATCCATTTTCCAGCTAATGTAGATGAAGTGTAAATACTTGATGATAACTGAAATGCATCCCTTTACAGTATTGTAAATGAGGAGGTGGAAAGACCCTCGATATTTTAAGGGCCAAAGAGAATCACGGGAGCAGCTTTAAAGATTAATTCCTTGTGTCTAGTGTAAAACAAGATTAAATTAGCTTGTGTGAGCTGCTGTTAGCAGATGCACTATTACATTATGCATGATTCCTGACTGCTCGTAGCATGAACAAACTGCACAGTGTTCCATTAGTGATTTTCAATGCTGTGCTAAGCTTTAAGTCACATAGACAGGCCAATGTATTGGGTTTACTTTGTGGATGTGTTTTCCAGGCAATTTCACAACCTACCTGATCACTGTTATTGATTGACCGCATTTGAAATGGATAAAAGAATTAACCTGTGTAAGGGTAGCAGAATGGGGTATATACAGTATCCTATATACTTAGGAAAATCAATAGTACTCTAATGTAGAAAATTTAACCAGACAAGACAAAACCATCTTCCCACCTGCATCAATCCTCGTGCTCCCTCCCAGAGTAAAACATTATAGTTATACCATATATTTTTAATGTGTTTTATCCTTTGATGTTTGTCTTTTTGCTCTCCCCTGTAACCTTGTGGATGTACTTGTGTGCATACTGTAAAACAAACTGAGGAGCTCCTGAACAGGCACATTTTTTCTCCTCTCATGCCCACTTTCACTTGAAGTGAAAAACAAGCAGTTATACACATCTAGAGACTTGTTTCATCTTTCAAGGCATATTCCTGCTTTCTGCCACTTTCCTCCCTGACTTATATCTTGTCCCTCTGCTCTCACATTGTGCCTCAGAAAGTTCCAGCTGCTGCTAATGATATTTTCCTACCCTCTTCTGCTTTAAATGAGGATGAGATGCACACAAACACATTCTTAGTGCCTTTGCCTCATCACACCTACTTTTCAGGCTCTCCAGCTAAACAGTGCTGCTTTCTGTATTCCAGTTAATCTTTCCAGTGCTGGCTAATGAAATGCTTGTCGCTGAAAACTGAACAAGTCCAAGCTTGTAAACCAAATATTTTTGTGGAAAACCCTCTAATGTTATGGCTACTTGAAATCTTTACCACAAGCATGACAGAAGCTATCATCAGAGTTGTTATTTATCCTTATGGTGAGTTTTTGTGTTTCATTTTTGTCACACAGCTAGGTTCAGAAATAAGCTTTAGTACAACTGCAGTTGTATTATGCTTGTTCCTCCAACACTGAGAGAACATTAAACATACCAAACCTCTGGGTGTCTGGGAATTCCTGCCTCCTTGGCCAACTCCCTTTCCTTCTTGGCTAACTCTCCCTATTCACAACCTCCTCTAAAGGAATAGCCACCCAGAATGGCATTTCTGCCTCTGCTTTCAAGAAACCCAGGATACTTCAGGAAGAAAAGAGTGAGAAGCAGTGGTGCTGTTTAGGCTGTGCTTATTCCACAAGATGGGAAATAAAAGGATAAAGGAGGGAACTTGCTATGCAGTTTTAGATTGTGCTTCCAGTCTACTGCAATTGTCTCTTTTTTCTTGTAAAAACCAGAAATCTCAAAATTGTGTTCTGTTTTGGAATAAATGTCTCTCTGAACCCTTTCCTGAAATATGCAAAAAATTAATCTGTGAACTATATTAAAAGGTTGGTTATAAGGAATAATATTTAGCAGGCTGGTGCAGATACTGTCTTCTGCATAGACCTGACCCTAAACTCCATGTCTGTCTTTGTATTCTGTTTTATAGTTTTGCAATATTTTCTGAAGCCTTCTGAGCTGGTGACTTGGAGTTCAGAAATTTTTTGCTGATTTCAGCCGTGATGGTCCCTCCTGCTATGCCCTTGTTCTCTGTAGACTTGTCTTGTAAAATGGTGTTAGAGTGGTTGCTCACTGAGCTAATGTTGTGTTAGCTAATGACTTTAATATGAACTAGTAAAATTACACAAAACTGGTAACATTTCTTGGAGGTGAAATTAATTGCAGAAGTTACTACATGACTTCAAAATGCTGTTATTATTGTTTAAAGGAACCAATAATTCAAGAGCCGTGTTTTTTCACTCAAGCCAAAGGGACACAGAAATCAGAAAAGACAAATCAATCACAGGGCTTTATATATGAACTCGTTCTGCTCAGATGTCTGCCCAGACAGGACCGAGGTGGGTGGTAAGGTCAGCAGGGTGACAGGGCTGGCCAGCAGTGTCACTGCTGTAGCAGTGCACGCTGCCCGAGCTCTGTGAAGCTGCTGCCAAATCCCAGCGTGATGACAGCAGGACTTAGAGAGGAGTTAGCAATGTGCCCAGGAGTGCTGCAAACAGAAAAACAGGCTTCCCTCAAATGTTAACATCTCTAAAAGAGAAAACAATACTCTGATTCACGGACATTTAAGAGATATCCGTGCAATTTTTAAGCAGTTGGTGTAAACAAATATCCCCTCAGAAAGCAAATACTTTGTAAGAAAACCTCACCATCCACATTAAGCACTTTCAGAGAATGCAGTAGATACTGAATCAAAGACCACTACAGTTCTGTATTGCTGGGGGGGAAAGGTCCAAATATTGCTTGGCAAATTACTGTTTGCTAGGGGCACTATTACCAGTTGACACAATCATTGGTCAGCAAATTGGTCACATTATCGGTTAGTAAATTTGAGAGTGCAGAATTATTTATTGGTAAATTAGAGATGGCAGAATTATTGGTTGGTAACAAAAGAATTGCAGTGATTGGCTAGCAAATTAGAGATGCTTGGTTTTGTCTGTGGATAAATCAAGGTTGGTCAGATATTGGAGGCCAAATTAAAGATGGCCATGTTATTTATGGTTGCTCTGGTGAATGTTGAAATCCTGGTTTTTTTTGTTTTTTTGTTTTTTTTTTGTTACAGGCAAATAAACATTGGGAGGGTTTGCTGCTTTATTTTTTTCTGATTTATTCTTTTGCAAGAATTTCTGTGGGTATTAATATGGAAGTAAATATACACTTTTGCTCTCTTACTTTTTTAATGGAACTATGTGTTAGCTGAAATTGTGCAGAGTGCCAGGGGACTTCTGAAATTGTTTTTATGAAGTGAATATTAAAGAAAGGTGTAAGATTTCCAGAGCTACAAACTGCAGCCTTTGCAATTTGAGCTCTAAGCTGGTGCAGTGCAGGCAGGACAAGCTATTCCTTGTGGATGATGGCTGGCACCAGGAGGAGCTGGGGATGTCAATCCCTTCCAGAGAGGCTTCCCTGCTGCTGCTCAAGAGCTCTACTCCTGCTTTACTGTCTGTGAACTGGAAGCAGCAAAGATATGGAAGAACAGTGTCTTTGAGGCAGTAATTTCTGTGAGATGTGGGGATTTCTCCAACTGCTCACCTTCCTTCACAAAACCTGAAGCCCCATGACAGTCAATCTCCAGGTGCAGTGATGGTTTTCTGCTGAAGAGCTGCAGCTGAAATTGCCAGACACTCACTAGGCAGCTCTGAAAGCAGCTTTTATTTAATGTCATTGATATCACAAATGATACAAGCTTCCTATTGAACCACAGTACTGCAGCAGAAACTTTTCTGGCATTTCCACATTCTTGTTCACATGTTGTTTTGAGTTTTTTCTTATTTCTTTTCCTTGATGTGCTGAACTTCTACTTAAAAGCAATCCTGCTTTTGTATACAGTGTTAGAAAAATTCTGAAAAAAACAATGTTTCAGTATCATTCTAGAACATTGTAAGAAAAATTCTGTTCACTTGATGAACTTTGCAAACAATGCACAGAACATGATGTTTCAACAATTTAAAAATTTTAGACTTTAACAATGCTGAAAACAATAATAGAATATGTGTTAAGAAAAATCTATGGCTGTTGATATAGCTGTTGAATTCTACAATGGAAAATGATGCTAATTAATCAGATTTACTTTTCCAAAGGGACACTATATAATGCTTTTGACAATAGTACAGATGGAGTGGGGAGGATGTATTTTAAAACTTAAGGAAAGTCTTAAATTTTAAAACATTAAAATTTGCTTTTTATATGAACTCCTGTAACAACAATGCCCCTACCTTTCTTGTCTACTAATTCTGCCAAAAATGATATGTTTATTTGGAGACAATAAAGTATGTCTGACATTTTTAAGACACAGCAAAGGGGGATTTTTGCAAAAGTGAAGGGGGTGAAAAGGAATTTTTATCCTGCTAAAGAAGCAACACAATCACAAGATATTTGAGTTTTATAAATCTCCTGGATTGAGATAACATATGCTGCTCATTTTTTGGCATTTTTATTGAATCAAAAAGTTAGGACTTGGAATACACCAGAACTTCTATAACACAATGATTGTTCAGTGTTTGGTCCAGCTTGAACTGTTCATCTGGAAAGTTTTAGCTGAAACCATCATAATTAATTAGAAATGGTTTAACTAGTTCAGAAAAAAATAATTGCAGGGCTCCCCCTTACCATGGGTAGAGGCCTGGATGATCTCCTCTCCCAAAATGAAATAATCCTGTTGGTGCCAGCCTCATCCTGCTCCCAGCTCTCCACTCAAGGGGCTCTCTCTGTAAGGCACCCAGGCTGGGTTGCTGCATACCTCAGAATCTACACTGGGGATTTGTTTCACCATGTTCAGACCTAAAATCAGACTTTCTCAAAACTGGGGGTATTCAACTGGGACAAACTGTCTTCAGTTGTTACTCAATGAGACATGAGACATGAGACAGGGAATGCAAATGGGCAAAAGAACAGCCATGGTGAAATGAAGGGAAGATGGTATGGAAATAAAGCAGGACTTGTGGGTGGCATCTTTCTCCTTCCAACCAAGCCCAATAACTTGTAACAGAAAGCAGCTCAGTGCAGGGAGAGGCAGGCCATTAACCCTGTTAGAAAACAGCAGACTTTTGGTCTACCACTATTTCAAACACAGGTGAGCACAGCATTTAAAAAGAAACCACTGGTTGTAGATTCAGCTGGTAAAATCAAATTTAGAGGTAGGTTGATTCCTCAAGCCATTTATCTGTGTTCTTTCCAAGCTCAGTGCAGAAGCTGGAATAAATCATTTTACTGGGGCTCAATGGGTCTACCTCTCTTCTTAACTTTTTACAAGAGACAAAAATTATATTTCTTAATTTGAAAAAAATTTTCTTATTGTCAGGTTAAAATCAGCAGTAGTATGTCTGCCACTATTTATTAATTAGTAAAATTAGGTAAATTAATTAAAATTTAGCTTAATAGTGGGAGTTTTCACAAAATATAAAGCTTGTAATGAAAAGCTTGACAATTTGCATGCAGGAAATTTCTGTTCTGACCGACATTCTGAATTTCCATTTTGCTGGTATTCACAAAGCACTGCATAAACTGAGAACTCTGGCTTTAAATGCAGGTATTTCTAATCAAATCTGCACCCCTGTGGTTAGGTGAGATATGTCCTGTGATATTGCTTGTGTCCCTTGATTAAAGAAATTATATAATTGCACCTCTTTGAAACCTCTCTGTGCTAAATGTCAATTTTACATTTTACAGTTCTCAATTTTTACATTGTTGACTGATTTATGTAGTGTTTCTAGTATAACTCTAGACACAGAACATTTCACTTACATTACCAGTAAATATTGCATAGGTTTTTTTGCAAGCATTTGCCTTTTGCAGTGACAAATCATTGGCAACTCTAAGACTGCAGTTCCTGCATTTCTAGAAAGCATTTGAGAATTTTCAAAACGATTGTAAGACATTTCATGAAATGAAAAAAATTAAAAGACCTTTTGATAAAATTTTCATTCTTTTTCTTACCAGAAATTTCCTATTTGTAAGAGCATGAAAGTAATCATTTAAAATTTGGGCAATGCTACATTATTGTTCTGATAATGGGTAAATAGGTGAAGTTCAAAATCTAAGTGCCTGAGATGATTAAAAAATTTTAAATACCTCATTTGAATGGAATAACATGAACTGTATTTGTCTGTAACACATGCAGATCAGAAGATAACATCTAAAAATAAAAATAAATGTAAAATTGTATCCTATTTGCCAGTTGTGGACATTTGAAAAGCTACAGGCTATTCAAATTGTGTTGTGAATAGACCATTCTCCAGTCTAAGCAGAACAAGCTCTTCCCAGGATTCAAATAAAATATTTTTCATCTTCACTGTGAAGAGCTTTTTCCTCTGCTTTTCTTTATAGGAATAAAAGGCTTTTCTGTTCTTTCAGTTGAGTGACCTCTGCCTTTTAGGGGAAATGAAGTTTCTGCTCCACTCACCCATCACCACCACCCAGAAATTCTGCAGCTTCTGTGCCTGAGCCAGGTGAACAATTGGTACAACTGGGGATGGGAAGGAAGAAAAGAGAAGTATGTGATCACACATTTGTACTTTTTCCAGCAAAGAAGGCAGGAAGATTGGTGACCACAAGAAAAAGATCTTAAAACACCTCTTAGGTAGAAATGGATACATTTTGCTATGCTTAGCAATGTGATCAAGATTTAATTTGAAAGCTTACTGTTAAATGGCTCAGACAGCTTTGCAGTTGCCAAAAGAATGCACTTTATGCATTCAGATGTGTAATACCCAGTCTGCAGCATCAATCACTGTATATTTTGGTGGGTTTGTTACACAACAGTTTGTTGGAATTTCACTAAACTGTCTCAGCAACTCGTAGAACAGAGGTTTGGATTGTTTTTGCATTTGTTAGACTTTCAAATAGCATTCATTAGGTATTCTTCAAGTTATTCTGGACATACCTTGGGTTTGAATCTTGAAATTGGAGATTTGAAGATATAGGGTGTTCTTTAGCCCAGAGTTATCCTGGGCAAAGCCCAGCTCGTTGTGATTTGCTGGCAGTTGGATTTAAGGGCTGAGACCATTGTCATGGTACACTTGTATTGTCCCTGACATTAGGTGGGGATAAACAGATTTAAAAGGGGCACAGTTTTGATAATACTTCTATGAACAACTATTCTTTCATGTCTAACAAATTCTTTGATGTTAGTTTGTAGATGCATCATGTCAGTCTATGGATTTCAGTTATTGGCATTATGGATCTGGCATTCTTCACAGGTATTGTATATTGTGTGCTTTACTTCAAATACACCTGTCTACACTAAGTTATTGGAAAGTTTTAAGGTGCATATGTACCTTTTAAAATATGCAGATATATTACTCCTATCCTTTTAAAAATTGACTAATGATTGATTTTAGGCAATTGTGTACCTATGTTCCTGTAATCTGTGTGTTTATTTAAATTGAATGAAATTATTTTCATTTTTCAAAGTAATAAGTACATTAAAAGGAAAGTCTTTGTAGGCTGCTGTTTTTATTATGTCCTAACCTTAAGTAGAAAGAAAGCCAGGCCAACTAGTTGTTCTTGCTTTTATTAAAGTTCCTGTTGGCAGCACACTGATGGGACACATTAATCTTAGTATTAATGCTGAGGAAAAGGGGCTTAGAAGCCTAGGATGAATAAATCATTCCAGAGCCCATTTGGATCTGTTGGCACCTTCCCTGTTATGTTGTTGCTGGATAAAAAGGCTTCTCTAAGTGTTAAAGGGCTGGATAACACAGTTGGCCTGTTGCAGAATGGTAATTTGTGAGTGTGCTGAGTGGGGGCAGCCAGCAGTGGGGCAGGGTGGCTTGAGCATGTGGGCTGGCACGGAAAAAGTAAAGACACATTTTCTTCTGTCCCCAGGGACCTGTGCAGTCTTTGTCACTGAGGCCAGTGGTGCTTGCAGTCTCACTCTCAGGTCCTTGTTGACACTGGAGAGGAAGAGTAGTTGAAATGCTTCCTATCTGGGTTACTTATATCCATCTCCAATCACTTCATTAAAATTTTTGGTGCCTCAGGGATGAGCCATTTATTTTGCAATTCAAAAGCCACATTATCCATTTATCTTTCCCTTGAAGTTTGTCACTGAATATGCAGAAAGGTAAAATCATCAGACTCCAAGAGTAACTTCTTGCTTTAGGTCCTTCATATTTTTTGGTCAGCTTTTGGGGTTTTTTTCAGTCCCTTTGTTTCTGCAACACACTCATCTGTTTGTGGCTGGCTCAAAGCCCCTCACTGCCCTTTCACAGAACTGCTGTGCCCTCAGGACTCTCCTTCATAACTCAGCCTAGAAATGGGGTTTAGCTACCAGACTCCTTGGCCTCTTCCAGATTCGATTCAGATGCAGTTCTGTACATCTTCAGTAGATGCAGCTAAAATTTGTCTCCTTGAGGATTCTGGGTGGCCAAGGTGAAGGAGCTCAAGGAAAGAAGGAACAAGCAGTGGAACTGGAGGGTTCACAGCCTTTCACCACCAGCTCCTGACGCCAATAAATCTGGGATGTGTTTTCACTGGCCCCAGGTGGGCTTTTCTGCCCTCTGGAGCATTCTATGCACTTCAGAATTAATGGGGTGGGATTGGTCTCTGGGTGAGTTTTCCCAGTTTCCCAGAGCTGTTCCATGAAGCTGGCTGCAGACAGCAGAGGAGGGCTGGCACCTGGCAGTAGCTCCACATTTTCAGTGGCAGTCAGGGAACAATTTCATGCTACAATTTACACTCTCTTCTCTGGTCTGTTCTTCAACTGATGAAGCACCTATTATTAGCCAGGCAATTATCAAATATTTGAAATAGGCATATAAAAGAAGATTTGGAGAATAATGCATGCTACCATCTATTTAAGAATTTCACGCCCTCAAGGGATGCACTGAAGTGTAGAAATTCAAGCTATATCAATGTATTTTTACCTGACACATTTGCTGTTGAGACAGCTCTATTTTCTCAGTGTATTTTATTCATACAACAATCTTGTTTTATAAACACAGATAATTTTTAGTGCCATGGATGTAATGTACAACAATTATTTTGGATAACTTTTAGCTGTTAGATAGCAAAAAATCACAGTTAAAATAATATTAAAACAGAAGGAAGATAAAAAACAGAATGAAATGTCTCAATTCATTTTATGTTCAATGAAATAATAGAATATCATTTTACCAGTTCTAACATAAATGGAGTAATTTGAATCAACCTGTATATGTGCTGTAATAGAGAGAAACCTACTTTTTCAAGTCAGCTGAGTGGACTTGAGAAGGAAGCACTGCTTTTCATGTACATGTGGTCCTTGTGAAGCTGCTAGCAACAGTCTACAATTTAAAAACTTAAGCAATGAGCAGTATGTGGTAATGGAGCACCAGAAACAGAAGGGACAGGACAAGAGTCACTTGTGCTTGTTCAGAACATGATTCCTCCAAGAAAGTAATAATAATTTAACTCATTTCTTCCCTGTCTGTCCATCTTGATACAGCATCTCATTCCTTTTCTGTTCCCTGTCCTCTCCCACTGTCTCTGGCCCAGAGCTGTGCCAGGTACAGTGGCTTGTGCAGTGACCTAATGCTGGTCTCACTTTCTACAGCACAGTTTGTGAATAAACTCTATATCTAGTTTTGTTCAAAAGCCTCCAAACTGAGCAGGTATTAAAATCACTGGTTTTTGAACAACAATTCAAACTTTTGATGTTAAAAAAGAGAATTTGTAATTCTGAATCGATCTGCAAGCAAATGTTATTATAATAAAAAAATCCCTTGATGAATTCCTCACTTTTCTTCTGCATTTTCACAACAGGGCCCTCCCAAAGTGGCAGGGATTGTTCCTGCCTGCAGTGTCTCATCACACTGTGCCATGTCAGAGAAGGTGTGGGAGCCTGGTGTCTGTGGAAGGGCCAAGCTTTAATGCAGGCACCTTCATCTAAGAATGTGGTATCTAGTGCTTGGTCACTTGCTAACAATTGGAAAAGCAGAATCTGGCCTAACTTGTATTAATAGTTATTATTAAACTGCATGGTGGGCCTGGGTCTAATTTTACTCTTATTTTATGGAGCCATTGACTTAAATGGACTTGCTCCAAAATTTTCACTGGCATAACCGTGAGCAGAATTAGGCCCAATAACTGTCATGTAAAACAAAGTCATTCCATCTTGTAAACCATAAAGCAGGTTACATGGTAGTTAAGTGTGGGCCAAAACCATTAATCTTTCAGATGATGTGTTTAATGGCAGCCCTGGATGCTTGCAGTCAATTAAAATTTCCTGGCGCATTTTCATAGGACGAGGAACGTTTGTTACTAATCATGTCCAAGAGAAATTCTAGCTGCTGTAATTGTATTTTACTTAGCTAAAATTGCCTTTGTGCTTATAGTGAGGTTGTTATTCTTCACTCTGTCTTTTAGAAAGCCACACAATTGTGCAGTCATTTTGGTGCAGATGATAGCTGTGCTATCACCCAGAAGCAGCATAAAGCAGAGTTTCTCTTACTCTGTGCAGCTGAACTGCAGAGTGTCTCTAAAGTCTAAAATTGTGAGGGGGAAAGGAAATGTCAAGACTGCTGTTTTAATATTTAGGGACAGAATCTTAGCTAATGTAATTTACCACAGATGGGTTGAAATGTCGTCTTAATTAATCTGCTCTTGAAATAATGTACATTTTAATTGGCCATGCCCCTTTGGTTTTATCACTCCTACCTATAAAATACAATATTTTATGACACTTTGGCCTAAAAAATAAGAAAACAATATACAGGCTATTACACTTTTTTTTGTTGTTCCTCCTTGTGTAAATCCTGAAGTTGGTCTGGAGTGACTCTGAAACACTTCAGATGAGCTACCATAACAATAAAAATCCTTTGACAATATCTCTATTTCTGCCTGTTTCTTTGGGAAATCAAATCTGCCCTTGTTTAATGCTCATCAAAGATCATGTGAATTTTCCCAGCCATTGGGAAGGTGGGACAGTGTTGCCATATTAAGGAATTTATGCCTTTATTTATTAAAACATCTCTCCTAAGAAAATGCCCCCTATGATTTTCCAGTGGACACATGGAGCAATGTGTTCCTTACACACCCTGTGAGAAAGTCTGTCAAAACTGTGGATATGAGAGATCAGGAAAGAGTTTAAAGGAAAGAACAGCCAACTCCCAGAGCTACAGAGTGGCTCAAGAAAGTGTGGTGTTCTTCCTCTCAAATAGTTATATATTATTTTTATTTAGTTTTTACTTCACTCTCAAAATGGTGTGTTCAGGGAGGGAGAAGCTGATGAGTTTTATGAGAATATGTTTGGAATATGAGTCAAAATGTTCCAGCAACCTCCAGATGCATTCACAGACAGAAATCTTCACTGCACTCTATTGAACAAAAAAACCCAAAAACCAGAAACTCATATTGCTGGTGCTAAAGTCTGGTGGTGTTCTAAAACATTGTGCACCAGCTTATAGGCATTGGGGAAAGCCAAAGGAGGTGCATGTGAGGCAATACCTGCATATTTTAGTTAAATATGTCAGGAAGCAAGATTGCTTGTGACCAAGCCAGAAAATTGAATGCAAAGAGTGGCTTGGGCTTACCAGCTACAGGTCTCCTAACCTGAATTACTTTATTTTTGGATTTCAGTTTCACAATACTATATACTTGGCTTCTCCAGTTCAAGTCCATAACAAATTATTTGCATGCTGTGCTGGGATTTAAAAAAAAAATAAAAATTTGAGAAACAACTCTGTTGGCTCTTTAGTTTGACTTCAATTTATTCTCATACTTAGCCAACAAACACAGTCCTCCTACACTTGCACAGCTTCTGGTTTTTCTTGGCCCATACAGCCCTTTGTTCTCTGGCAAAATTTCACTGGAAACTTCATGCAAATACTGTTTGATCTTTACCAATTCATCTCAAGCAGGAGGATTCATGTTTTAGCTTCTTTTCCTTCTCTGCAGTGAAGAAAAGAGGAAGGTAGAAATTTTATGTGAGGAAACAACTGTGTACAGGACCTGTCTCAAGCTCAAGAATTCTTGGGCAGCTGTGACTGTGGGCTTTCCATGTGTTCTTCAGTAAAGAGTGAGAAAATTTTACCAGTATTTACCAGGATACCAGTGACTATAATAAGTGCAATGGGGTCTTACTCTATTTTCTATCTGTATTTTCCATTCAGTTTATTCAAACTCACCCTCTCCAGAGTCAGAGGACTCTGAATACCTCCTCTTTATTAAGTTCAAGTCTTTGTCTTATAGGAATAGGAATCAGTACACATTTATGTAGGGAAAAACCCTAGGGAACTATGGCACTTAATTTTTGATCACTACCACCCTTGCTGATCACATGCTTATGTGAAATCAAATATTCTTTCACTCTTTGGAAATTTAAAACAAATTCTCCAGACTCTGACTCCAGAATGTTTCTGAGGCTAAGAAATAGAGGAAATGAATGAAAACACAGAAATCTAAAAGGCCAAAAAGATAGGAAGGAGAGATGCAGAAACACAAGTGTGTCTGACATTGAGATTAGATATGAGACTTGTCCTGCTGCTTCTCAGATATTCACACTCCACAACCATCTGCCCAGCTCCTGCCTGAAGTCATAACTGTGTGAAGCAGGATGCAGCAGTTTGACTGATAGCTTCCCTCTTTGCCTTCCTTCTTTTCCTTCTGCACCCTTTGACAACAAATTTTAATTGGCTGCAAGACCAGGTTAATTCTTCTGTCTGTGTTCAACTGATCCATAAGTACCTGCTTTTATTTGATTCCACATCATCCCTGTGGTCTCAGTATTCTGACTCTGCTGCTTCTGACTTCATGCTGAAGTTTTGAATATGCCAGATTAATTATTTTATTTATTAATTATCTCCTTAATCAGAGAAATCTGCTTGCCTAGCCAACCTTTTTTTTTTTTCTGATATCAAAGTGGCAGAGCTATTAAACAGCAGTGTCCAAGAAGAGAAGAGGAATAGTTTGGAACAGTTGTGGAATTTGTTAATAGGAGCACTAGACAGTGAAGAGTTTGTGCTGAAAGGGATTGTGGCAATTCAACAGTTTACCTACACAGAAGCAACATAAAAAATGGTTTAAATACCCTTAGTGGTAACATCAGGATGCTGTCATGGATTGTATTTTCTAAAATATGAGATAAAAAGGAACATTCAAAAACCTATTATTAATTACTAATACAAATGAATAAATGCACAGTGAGTTCAAATTGCCAGCTCTATTCTGAATTCATCTTTGTTTATCTGACTCAGACACAAACTCCTCCTGTTAGTAATTCAAGCTATTTTTAATAGTGCAAAGTGAATTCCTTTAAGGGATTGTTTTAAAGTTTTCTTTGATTTCAGATATCTTCATATATCACACTAGATATGCATCCCAGATATCTGAGCTGTGTGGGAACTGGGTATGCTCTAACTTACACAATGTTTTGGAAAGGCAACCTGAAACAGGAGATTTTCAGATATTACAGTGGCAGCCAAAGGAGTGTGGGGAGCCAGCTAGGCAGAAATACTCTTTAGTTCATGGCTGGGCTTAAAATGAAAAATTGTCAATTTTCTGTTTTAGAGGGGAGAAAAAGTTGTTTGTTTTTTATTCACCTTCCATGGAGATATTGTTATAAAAATAAAACAACAAAACAAACTAGCAAATTAGAACAAAAAAAAAAAAAAAGAAAGCTTGCTATCCAGTATGCATTTTCAGATAAAATGCATTTCTCTTTAGGCATCTTGACAAAACAGTAAATATTTCTACAAAGTATTTTTGTCATTGAAGATGTCTTTTTCTTAAAATATTTTTGCAAGCCAACTAATTTGGCAGTTTGGATTGATTTAGATTGGTGCATCTTTTATATTTTTCTGTTTTGAGAAATAATCTGATCCTTACCTCTGAAATGTGGAAGAGGATTGTAGGATTCTGGGCTTGGGCAATCCAGTCCACAGAAGGACATCAAGCATGGTTTGTTCCTTTCATAAACAAGTTATTTGCTCCTCTTGTATCATTCATTTGGACTATTAAAAGGCTTTTTAAAGCTATCAAAGCCTTGCCACTCATCTTCAAAACTGCCTCAAAACTGCATCTTTGATTTATGTGGTCAGCATTTACTCCCTAAGGTCTTACTGACCTTGGCAGTGCTAGAAATCATATTTTCACATGCAGGAATTGCCCTTGACTAATTTTTCCAGTACAGTTTGAACATAAATAACCTTCCTTTGGCAGTTGCATTTTTTACTTTTCACTTGTTTATTTTTAAGAAACACGGTGTGAATGTGTGTATGGAATATACTGAAAAGTGATTCTCTATTGAAGTTTGGTTAAGAATGTGTGTTATTGTTCTCCTTGAATGTGTTATTGCTAGGTGGAAGGTGTTGTTTTGAGTGTTTTTGAGTCCTTTTTTTCAATTTTTTCTTTCAGAACCATACAATTCACAGTGACTTTTGATGTTATTCTCCCCCATAACAGTTAAACACTTCTAAGAACAGAGTGAAATAAGTTTTCTCATTGTGACATGGGACACATACTCTATAATAACCCTCTCTATTTGATTAGCAAACATTAAAGGTTCAGAAATATTTGAAATTTGTGAAATCTGACTTCCATTAAAAAGTCTGCCAGGGCTGCAGACACATTGCAAGTGGCTGGATCAGACAGCAGCCCAGGAGAGAAATCCAAGAACAGAACTTCACTATCAGTACCTGAGCATCAAGAAAATATCTTATGCTGTGTAACTGAGTGGTTTCCAGACTGGGAGCATGGAATTGGAGCACCACACATTTCCCACATTTGTTTTACATGTAGGATGTGGCCTGGCAAGCCAAGCAGCTTGACATCCACAGGGAAGATGAAAAAAGGTTGGAAAGTAAAATTCCTCAGTCCAAATTCAAGCTCTACAGCTGAGCCATTATGCCCTGGTGCACTGCATTGGAGAATGTGTGGAGAATGCTACAGCATTGTAAAACTCCTCTGATTTGGGCACTTTCTGAAACATTTAACAGTGCCAGAAAGCAGGTAATCCTTTAATTTATTTGATCAAGGTAAACCTTACATGACTATAAATAAAAAGAGGATGGGAAGGTGAATCTAGCAGCAGATAGCTATTATTGAGTCATTCAGCTTTTTAAATCTATGCCATTTACAGGCCTGTTAGAAGTGTGATGAATAATTTGCTGGGTCTCTGATACAATGTCTGCAGCCATCTGTAGATAAAGAGAATATTTCCTTAGTGATGCAACTCCAGAAACCACTGGTGAATGCACTACAATTGTCACAGTTCATAGAGCATTAGCTGAGGTACAACCCAGTGATGTGTTTTCTACACATAATTGTGGAGTAAGAATAGGATTTTTCCTTCTCACTTGCAGACATATATTTTCCTTTACAATGTTCTCACCAGAATTTTTCCTAACCTCTGGCCAAAATTTTTTTGACAGCAGTATGAGTTCCATTGTCAGGTTCTTGAACTGTGCTTGAGATGGAAACAATACCTTCATTTTCTGACAGCATTTTCAGGAAACCTGGCATCAGTCCCAGCACTACCTATGCTCTATGATAGGGACTGGCAGTGGCTGCACCTGCCAGGGATGTCTCTGCTCTGGCAGAGCTGCACTGCATCCCCAGGATCCCCTCTCTGAAAGACAAAAAAAACTCACCAGAGCAATCCCCTCATTCTCAGTGTGGTGAACTGGCACCTGTATAACACTGAAATTCTTCAAAGAGGCACAGAAGCCATACTTAATATCAGTGACCTGAGTATTTCAAGCAGAAAAAAATCCATGAACAGTGAGCCCTGTTCAGCTTTCATATGAAGAATCCTCTTTTCCATTCAAGATTTTTTACAAAATGTTGATGCCTTTTCCCCCAAATGTTGTCCTTTGGACTTTCTTTTGTATTCCAATCATTTCTGCTGAATAATCTTTCAGATTTAAAAAAAAAAGAAAAAAAAAAAAACGAAAAAAAGCCTTTTCTGTGACAATCTAATATAAAGAGTAATCTAACAATGGGAGCCTGGAGGCAAACATCTCCTCGTGTTAATATGCTGGTTACAGAAGTACAACTTTCTGTGAAGATTGGATCCCTAGTTTATGGGATTGGAACCTTCAGCCTAAGATAAAAGTGTTCAGCCTAAGAAACAACTGTTTTACTGTGATTTTCACTGCTAGGGCTGTACGCTAAGTACATTGGTTATGTGTTCTTTAAAGACCTCATCTTTACCTACCATATTATAAACTATCTCCTCTTTGTTATTTATGTTGAAGATTGCTGGAAATTTTTCAGAGTTTTTTTTTATTGCCTGTGAAGTGCTGTCAGTGTGGAATACCTTTTGTTCTTTTTAGAAAAGCCATAGGATAATAGCAAGTTGGCAGTGGATAATTTTCTAATTGTGTGACTTGCTCCCCATTTCAGAGGCTCACTGGCAGTTTCAGAGTAACAAGAGGATAAGGGATGCTGATCTTTCTCCACACAGTGACACCTTTAAGGGCCTGAAAGAAAGTTACAGTCAAAACCACATGCATCCAGGTAAGGATCTTATGTAACTGTTATTTATAAAACCTGATAGAATGGATGTTACATGGATCACTGGTGTTAGGGTGAGCTCTGTCGTTGTACACTTGGAGTGACACTGTTCTTCATTTGTGTGTCTGAGAATTCTGAGCATACATTTCCTCCTAGCCCAGATGAGCACACCTTTTTACAGGTGGCAATTAAGTCATTGCCTCGAGCAAATTAGGAAGTCTTAAGATTCAAGACACTTCCCTCTCCCATGCTCTAAATTACAGAACCATCTTTCCTCCCTTATTTTTTGTAGCTGTTATAGTCATCCACAAAAGCAATGTATTTGATTTCTCAGTTAAATAGATTTCATAGATATACAGTAAAGGACATTTAGCAGTCTTTCTACAGTTACACCTACAGTTACACTCAGGCTCTTGAATATGCATTGCAGAAGTGCTTAGCTTTAATTGCTTTACTGTTTTGTTGTTTGATTAATTGGTATTGTTGTAGCATTGATATTTTCGTTGTTCTACTTAAAATAATTGAACAAAGAAACGTTAAAATTCCTTTGCATGTGGTGCTTGTTAATTTACACCTAAAGCCCCTTGAATATAATGTTTCCAAGCCACCTAAAGAGGAGCAACCCACACATGCCAGTGCAAACATCATTCTATTGTAGTGTTTATCACAATAAAATAGTGGGTTTTTTCACTGAGCTATGTGTTCTGAGCAAGATGCAGGAGAGCCTGGGGCTGTATGTGATCAAAAGCTTCACACAGTCTAACTGGGTCAATGAGTTTTTCAGGCAACTTAGACAATTTTCTGTGTATAGGAAAATCCCTGGATTTCTCCTTAGTGTTTATGAAGCCTTCCTTCCTTCCTTCCTTCCTTCCTTCCTTCCTTCCTTCCTTCCTTCCTTCCTTCCTTCCTTCCTTCCTTCCTTCCTTCCTTCCTGTGGGAATGCAGGATATGCAGAATGGTTGCCAGCCCTGTCTGCAAACAACACACCAAAAGTTTTTCCAGCTGATGAAGACAAGGTGCTACAATGAAGCCTCACAGAATGACAGACCCTGCTGAAGTGAATTTCACTTCTTCAACTCCTTCTTCTAGGAGTTCACCATCACAGCTCTCATTAATTCCTCTTTATACTCCTGAGGTGTAGTTTGAATTTAGAACTTTCTAATGTTACACTTTTCCATGTTCCTGTGTTCCAGTAGTTTTTTGGGGGTTTCCTGGCCAGAATTTTTCTGAAGTACTTGGCATTTTGGTACAGAACTATTAAATGTAATGAGGTTTGAAGTACAATTTGGAAGCACACCATGTTTGCAGGCCTGATTTGTACAGTGCCCCAATTACTTGTGCATCTGAAGTGAAGCAGTATTATGTGTAGAGGTTTTGTGGGACATGGGGCTGCATCATACCAAATTTGCCATCCTACTTGAGTAGCAGTTTTTTTTTGGTTTTGATGCTTAGGTTGCAAAGTTTCTGAGCCTGAGTCCAAGCCAGACTGTGCTGTGATGCTACTGGATTTAGTAACATTAATGCAATTGAAAATAAACAAATAGGGCCTCCTTTTTTGGCAGTGGAGAAATCTGCTTAATATTAGAGTCAATGCCTGTATGGTTCATATGAGAAAAGGGGAATCAGTAAATTCTTCAGGGTATCCATGAAAACTGAAAGTAGATTGCTAAAGGCTAAGCTTCTATTCTCAATTTTGTCACCATTATATTGTAAATGAAATTAGAGGAATAGCTTAAGGTGTAATAGTAGTCACTAAATTACTAAATGGACTATTTTAAAATTTTTATTTATAGTTCCAAATACAATCAGAGAACAAGTGTTTAGGGGTAATGTCCATTCATTTGATACATCCATATGCTGATAGATGATGATGCATTTAATGAAAGATGGCAAGATTCTGATAGTTGGAATGTTTGTGAGGAAAGGGACAGGTTAAGGTTTGCTCTTGTGACTTGAATATTGTCATTCTTGCATCTTGAACTATTTAATTTGGAAGCACTGTGTTCTTCAAATGAGATAAGCATTTAGTATGCTGTGCATCTCCTCTTAATACATCTGCTGTCTGCACAAAGTGAGGTGGAAAAAAAGGAACAAATAAACCCAAAGAAATTGTATCAGTAGCACTTAGCTTTACATCCCATTTAGTGCAAAGACAAAGCAAATCAGCCCATAACATAAATAACCAAAAAGAAAATGAATGGATCTAGAGAAATGGCCTATCTAAAGCACTAAGTGGGGTACAAACAAGAATTTCACTAGTTTCATAAGATGATCCTAGAAACAGACCATTCCCAAGGTAAAACTAAGTTATTAGGTATATTTCCCATTAATATGTGGTATCCATGACTGAGAACCCAAGTATTGAAAAGCTAGATAATGGTGATAGTGTAGACCACTATTCTGCATTATAAATAATACATAATAAAGTCATTATTTCTTCATTGTTATCACCCTTCCTGTGGTCAAATTCTTCCTTGAAGATCCTTTGGAGAGGAAAAAATTAGTACTTTCTTTTATCTTAAGTTATTTAGCTGCAATAAGTTTTAACAAAAAGCAAAATAATGATAAAATATCATGTATTCTCAGCAGAATAGAAGGCTGCAATAGGAAATTCACTATATGCCATATAGAACCTAAAGCAGCTTTCCATGTTTCCCCAACACTTAGAGCACAGCCAGCTCCATGGATCTCACAGTGACAAGGTATAATCCAGGCATTTCATCCACAGCTTCTGGAAGGAGCTACTCTTTGTGAAATGAGCTCCTAAACGAGCAGCCACCCTGGCAGAAGTGTGCTGGGAAGTGCCACCATTAACTTGTGGAAGGTTTTGAAGACGAAATTTTCAACAGGCAAATTTCTCTCCTCTCACGTCCCCCAGTGTTGTGTTTTCAGCTAACTCAGGTTTGGTGCTCTCTCCTGCAGGTTTGCCCCAGCCCTCTTGACTTTCAGAGCCATTCTGTAAATGTGACTTGCTAAATTATGCCAAGACAAATACCAGCAGAACTGTATCCATGCTAGGAAATTGCACCAGTGTAACTATAAACTGAGATAGTTAAATCAGCACTGTGTGTAGACATAAGTACTTTGCTGGATTTTAGTCAAAACACTTTAAAAGTAATGTTAAATTCTGGTTTTGTGCCAGCTGTGGGTCAAACTGAACCACCTGTATTCATATTCTAAGCTTAGCCATTAGTACACTTCAAGTACATTCAAAATTTAAGACAAGACAAAGTCCCACTGAAGTAATTTAAAACCTAAGGATATGCATCTGCTTAACCTCTTTCCTGACTCAGGAGGGACTTAAGCATGTACTTAGACTTATATGCTAACATTTTTCTGCTGAACAAGTACCTTTATTTTTTAAAATGGCAGTCAAGAAATTCTAATTTTGAATGTAATAGGAAAATTCCTAGATTCATTCAGCCAAAGCTAATTGCTGTTTGGAGAGCTTTACATGCTCACAGTAAGAAAAGTAGGTTTATTCAAGGAAAAAAAACCTCTTTAAATTAGTACAACCTACAACGCAATATTGTTTTTATTAACATGTATGCTGTAATGCTGAAAGCTGTTATATGTTTGACTCAACCCAATAATCACACAATGTAAACCATACTCAAACAAGAGCTTGAATTAATCTTTGCATTGCAAAGATTAATTAAGGAGAAGGTTATTTCACACCATTCTTCAGGGCAAAACTTATCATTTGCTCTGAGGCTACTTGACTTGCCAGAGTACTTTAAAATAGTTTTGAAAATTCTTTTTTGAGGAGCAAGGCAATAAATTATTCCCCAGGACATGTTAGATAGTACAAATTCTGCCAGTAGCTGAGCCACAAGACCTCTCAGGATTATCCATTTCATCAGTTCCACTGGAGGAGAATTTCAGATTCATACACTCACGTGAGCTTCACTGGCCAGACTGCTGGTCCTCTCTCAGAATGAGAGCTTTCCATCCAGTGCCACACCCTCAGGAATACTCCTTCTCCTTCTCATATCTGTGTTTGAATGATTCTGTTTGAGATGATAATTAAGCCTGTAGGGTCTGTTTTATGACACACCATTCAACACTTTTTATTCTTTCCATATGATGCACTGTTATCTTTTCTGTGCAAATGGGTATCCAACATTCTTCAGAAGAGAGGGCTTTATGAAATCAGCTCCTTATCAAACCATTAGATTTCATGGTCCAAGCTCCTTGGTAGGCTCTTGGGAGTAACATTTGTGTGGTACCAAAGGAATTCACATTGTTTTAATCTCTGTAGTCTGGATGCCTCAAAACTCACATTTTAGGAGTGCTGGAATTCAATTTATGCTGCAGTATGTGCTTACACAGATCTCTGTGAGATTTTCTCCTTTCTATACAAAGGGAAAAACAACTTTTCTTTGCAATTTTTATTTTTCCTTTCCCACAGCTCTGTTCTTCACTGGAAACATGATAACATATTTAACAATGCACAACGTGGCATTTTAACATCAATCCTTAATGTTATTGAAATGTTTAAACCTGCATATTTTTCACTGTCTCATACACCATTCTAATTTCTTTTACTCTGTTAAATTCAGACATAATTTAGGGTGGAAAAATACATTTTAGAATTACACCTGCAGCATGTAGTATTAGTATGACTTTTTCACGGCATGACAGTGATGTTTCTACAATCTATACATATTGATTTAGGCTGATAATAAACAATTTGATTAGGCTCTATCTATAGGCTGTCATTTCAATCACTGTCACTGTTCCAATAGAGTGGAAGGCAGATAGCAGACACATATGGCAAGATTTCTCAAAATAAAAACTCTGGCCTGATTAGAGCCCTAGGTTCAGTGAATTGGACAAGACAGCTCAGCTGCCAGGTTATTAACTCCCTCAGAAAATACTCTGCCTTTTCCCCGGGGCCAGGCTGAATATTCTGATCTGGATCGATAAGCAATCTCCGGTGTGTACAAAATGCCAGCCAGGATCATTTGTCTCAGTGCAGTCTCCTTACAAAGGATAAAACACCTGCAGTATATGGGCTCCCCTCCCTCCTCCCCACCTCCCCCTTTTTAACTAATGACCCACAGAGAAGGAAGAAGTAACTGAATCTGTTCCATCATCAGGAAGGCTCTCTCAGGTTTGTTTTAATGATCACAGTGGCTACCTTTCAATCTTGCAAAAATTGTATCAGTCATGGTTTCCCTGTGGCATGTTTATGTAAGTAATGTGAACCACAATGTAATGACAAGTGTACAGATGTCATTGTAAGAGGGCCCTTGGCAAGAAGATATCTCAGAATGTCAGAATTTTAATAAACCCTGGACTGCTGGTAGGGTTCTCTTTGGTATTTGTAACGTGTGCTGTGATCTGTTGCTTGAGCCTGAGATTTTTCCAGTGTTTAGCAACAAAGGATATTTTACAATTGATTAGAACAGAATCATTCTTTTCCAGAGTGGTGGTGTTTTCTCAATCCATTACATATCTGTGGTTTTGTTTGTAGCAGTGCTGGATTGTAGCCATATAACTTGTACTTTCTTTAGATGCCAAAAAGGAGTTTTTATCTGAGTGAATCCAGGACTGTTTGAAGCTTTTGGATGATTTTTCCACATGTTGACCTATTAATAAGCCTCCCTTGACTCAAATAAAAATCAAATATCTGCAAAGTAGGAGAAAATCTGCAAACCTCCAAGTTTCTCTCCCTCATTGGTTATTTATCACACCTGGAGTCACAGGGAACCTCCTATTGCCTAACAAGCCTGTAGCTTCATGTGGCACGTTCTCCTGTAGCAACATGTCCTATGTTGCCAAGAAATAAAAGCTGAATATCCTCAGCAATCTACACAGAATTTACTGAGCAAGCTGTGACATGAATACCTGTTTCTGAGCATGGATTTAGAGCCTTTCAAGACTAGAGGCCAGTTTTGACTTATTTTTCAAGGCTTTAGAACAAGCTCCTCATCCAGCTGTTAATGACAGCATCGTTCTGACCTCAGTTTAGGCAGCTGTTCACATCTGGATGCCTATAGAAAACTTACCTGAAGCTAATACAAACTGAAGATCCATGCCTAGTTAAAAAAATGTAATGTTTTTTAATGTCATGTTTGCTTATGAAAAATTATATAAAATCATTTTATTTTGTACTGCCATGACTTGGAAAAGGAAGGTTTACATTTAGTCTCTGTCCTTCTTGGCTGCATGAGATGTCTTGCCCTCATAATGTCAAGAAATTAGAATATTGCTCTCCAGACAGCTCCCTTCATATTTGCCATCCAAAACTCCAGGAATGAAAGATGCTTTTAAAAAAGAACAATTTAAGGAACAACTCTGGTGAATTGATTTCTCAATGTAGAAAACACATTTCCTATCAAGACACTTATTAGAATGTTTATCTCAGAGAAAATGCACACAGTTTACATGAAAAGCTGATGTTATGTTAATTCCCATTATTATATACAGATGATATTGAGGAAGATGGAACAAAGTGCCTTTAAACCAAAGCTGATGACATTTTTTTTTCTTGTTTGCTACAGTTTTATTGTAGTGAAATATGTTCATTTTAGCAGTGGAAAACTGCCCTAAATAGACAGCATAAGAGCAATAAGATGTCACATTGCAGAGCACAATTTAAAAATGATGTGCTCTAGAAGTAAGGCTTTTAGACATTTTGGTTTATGTATTAAAACTTCCCACAAATTTGATTGAGAATGAGCCTTTGATGGATATTTGCTGCAGTTATGCTGCATTAGACTCGATTTATCCACCACCTCTCATTGTTGCTATTGATTGATTTTTAAATTAGATGAAGGCAATCAGTAAATACCACCCAATCAAGTCCTAAAAACATACAGGAGATTAGACAATTTAGGGTAATCAATGAAAATATTCTGTGATTTGCTACCACTCAATTTTGACCATAAATTACGACCATAACTTGCAAGTTAGTAAGCCATAAAACAAGTGGATGTGACAAGAAAAACTACAAGAAATGAATTAAGGAGATGAAGAGGAAGCACTAGTGTTATCATTTAATGAGACAAAATTACTCTTTATACATATCTGGCATTTCTAGTTGAGTCTTGCCAACAGTATTGGAGTACAAGAGCACTAACACTTCTCATATTTCTAGGGTTTTATTTTTGTGGGGTTTTTTGCCATATAAAAACTGTTCTTTGGTGTAACAAATCAGTTTGAACAATAACTAATCTTCCTAATTTTGTTGCAGCAAATAAATTAATGTTATGTTAGGTTTAAAGCCTGCTTCTTGCTGAAACCCCTCACCTTCATCTCAGGCGCTTGCAATGACTAATTTTAAAGTCACACTTCTAGATGGTGTTATGTTCTACAAACTTCAAAATGTAGCAAAAATTTAATGAGATTGTAGACCAACACTTCGAAGAAGCTGTGCTAATACACTTTCTATGTGATACCTGTCACCCATTTCTGTATTCTCACAACAATCTCACTAGGAACTAATTCACAAATCTTAAAAAAGTCTATTTTAAAGCTTATTTACTAGTTGTAAATAGGTGTCCACATATTTTCTATTTGTGAACTTCAGCACCTATTTATAATTTCTAGGCAGTATCTATGTGGTTATGGCTGAAAAGCTGCTTACAAATATATAAGCAACTATTAACACCTATAGGCTACATTTGTATGAACTGGTGAAATAAAGAAAAAATTTATCATAAATCTGCTCCCTTACAAAAGAAGTACAGATGTGGTACTGCTAAGCAGGGTAGAAACATTAAAGGTTAATACCTTTATGATCCTCTTTAGAATAAGGAACATTTGGAAAAGGAGACAAGAACAATCTTTGGGAGTGTTGATTGTAGAAAAGGATGAAATGAAGATACTTTTGACAAGAGGAAAATGCTTTTCTTCTGCATTAAACAGAAATCTGAAAGACCTGAAAACTGCCCAGGACACCTTGAGTGGGGATGAGATTGTAACACTCTCACCACACTCACACCCACTAAAATACAGAAGTAACACTAGAGCTTGATGGTACAGAAACTCCTTTGAGAGCAGATAAATGCAAAATGCAGAGGTGGAATAAATACTGAAAGTATTTGGAGTTATATCTAGCATGATTGAATTAATTCTCAGAAATTTAATGTTGCAGCAGAGAAAGCAAAACCCCCAGAGTCAGAAAGTATTAGTGGTGTTGCTAAAAGATTAGTCAGCAAATTCTGGCTCTGTATCAGCAGGTGGACTCCTGTGAGATAATCCAGAATTAGAACTTTGCAAGTATTTCATGCAGAAATTCCAAATTCCAGACAAATGCCTGGCACTATCAAAAAAAAAATGAAGTGGTTCTTAGCTTGCTCTTTTTTTGAAAGATATTTCCTTTAGCATAAGGTTTTAGAACCGGGATTTACTTTTCTGTGCAGGTCTGTGGAACAGTATAATAGAATAAATCCATGTAAGTGCTGGGCCCTTTACAAAAACATGTTTCTCTCTGTTAAAAACACTCCCTACCTGAATTCTGAATTTAACATTAGAAAATGTCCAAGTCTGGTCTTCCACATTTTCTCTGTTGTCAAGTACATCTGTCTAAGGCAACCCAGTCTGAAGGACTATGTGAATCCCTAATAGAATGCAAAAACTATCCCAGCTTACTAAATATTCTTTTTAAAAATATCATTGAAATGGACTTCTCTTTAACTCCTGCATTTTATCAGCTTCCACATGTTCATAAGATTTTAGGAAAGTGGTAAATTCAATGCTAACAATAAATTTGGTACTAGAGGAAGCTTCTGTGCCTTTCATCATTGACATAATTTCTAACAAGTATGTAATAAGACTGGAAGACACATAGTTCTCAAAATTAATATTCCTCCCTCTGCAGGTAACATTGTTTCTGAAATCTGAGATTTTAGTTTAATTTGATATCTCTCTTGAAAATACATTCCCAGTTTATTTCTAAAAGATTCTACATGTGATTTAACCTGTGGTAGAAATTTACAAGATACACAGTTAAATTGTGAAGGCAGGAAATGAAACAGCTCAGAATCTGAGCAAACTCTGAAGCATTTGCATTCCCATATTTAAATATTTGCCTGAATTACACATGAGCTATAACTTTTCACTCACTGGAATTTTTTGCATTCTCTGTAAGTAATAGTGCTAAAACAAACCAATGTTTAGATTATTGCAATATATGATAGTATCATGTTTAATCTCACATTTGTGTGAGTTAAAAAACATACCAACTCCCAATAATCTCTAATAACAGACAGGAGAGGGAGAGAAAAAAGAAAACCACTGACTTAAAACAAAGACAGGGACCTAGTTGCAGTATCTGATGGACTGATGCAATACAATGAAGCTGGTGTATTCAATATAACTTTTAGAATAATTGCCTGGGAGGTAACCAGAAGAAGTACATTTTACTTTATCATGGTACATAAATAAAAGGGCAGACCAATTAATCATATAGCTTACTAAAAGTGCTTTTTATTTTGCCATTTAGTATGCCAGAAAGATCATTTTCTTTAATGTATATACCCAGTATTAACATGATTTAATCCATCATGTTCTGTATTATGAAATTACTTTGTTTTACTCCCTGATCCAGCTGAAGATCATTAACCCACACTATTTTCTAAGTCATACATCATTTGAGTGTATTACCTCATATAGCAAAAAAGCTACTTCCCTCGGTTATACACTCCAACTAAGAAATCATTTTTCCTGGATGTTGCTGACAAGAGGAGCTGTTTTCATTAGAAAGCAGATGGTTCAAGATTTCGATTCTGCTTTACCTTCACATTTGCTCCAGCTCAGAGCTCTTTGCTGCCAGTTACCTCATTACCTCTAGCAACATCCATGCCCTACATCCCTGACCCATCCATGAAATGTGCTAAACAAGCAAGTGCCTTGCCTTCCCCCAACACCTTTTTTCACTCTGCATCCTCACCTGTTGTAAGTCAGGCTTGAAAAAGCAGAGAAAGTGAATCTAATCCTCTGAGCAGCAGGTTAAACTCCCCCAGCTGTGCAGGTGTGGGTTAGCTGAGTGCCAAAGGTGTGATTGACACATTCAGATTTGGAGCATGGACGTGAAGCCACACTGCTGATGAACTTGCCTCACAGTGCTTTAAGGCAGAACCTGGTCTTTTATCATTTCATGTGGTTTGCAGTTTGGATGTTTATGACAGTGATATTTTCTCTGCTGTATTCTCTGAGTCTGTAGGATGCACGTTCTACTGGGTGCCTGCTAAATGTCAATAAATAATGGTCTGCAATGAAAATGAAAGGTGTGCATAACAGAGGAATGGAGTTTTTGATTCAGAATGAGGACTGAATAGTTCCTGGAGATATGTCTTGGTATTTTTAGAATAAAAAAGTATAAATTATGTTTTAAAATAGAACACTTCAAGTAACAGAAATATCACTTGTTAAGTTTCAGACTGGTTTTAGTTATCCCTAAGCATCTGCCTTGAGAAGTAGAATTTCGTTCCAGTTAGGCAAGGAGTCCAAATGCTTTCATTGCTTGAGCAGAAAGCCACTTACTAGAGATCAAATCCTTAGAGGTAAACCCATCAGTACATACCTTCATTTCCTCTACAATATGTTTTGGCTTTGATCATTCTATGCTGAGGATAATACTCAAGTAATGTGCTTATAAATTCTACCTGCTTTGTGTAGTTTTTTCTGGTTTCTACAATATCCATCACAAGCTCCATTTTTATCATACCTTCATGAAGTTTTCTGGGGGAGGCTTTAACTGTGTTTTGGTTGGTTTTTTTCACATAATTCATGACTCATGTCAAATTTGACTTTTATTATTACATCTTACACTTGCCATGTGTAAAGAAGTTCTCTTTTATGCACACTGAAAACTAATAGAGAGCTTGACAGGAATAAGAGGGTATTGGGAGGGGTATTTGATTTTGTTAATTTGAGGATCAATCTCTTCAGTAATCTTAAAGTGCATCATAGGTGGGATTGTTTTAAAACAATGATCTTTGTAAAGCTTTCACTGAAATTGAAGGAAGAATAAAGACCTGTAGTGAATGTGTTGACAAAATTCAAGGAGAAGATCATAGATTTGGAATTGTTCCAAACATATATGAACATCAAGGACAATGTTTAGTTATACTTTAATAAACCACTCTACAAAGCATTCTGAATGAGCTGGGGGGAAAACATAAATCTACAATATTAAACAAAGCCAAAGCTGAAGGTCAGCCTGCAGTTAATAACCATGCTCAGTTATACTATTCTTATGATGACACAATATTTAAGCTACTGAACTTGGCACCACAAATAGCCATGCATGTTGTACAGAGTGAAGAATGTGCAATTGGTTAAGCTTGATTTCTTCCTGTCTGGTAGAAATCCATCACAACATCAATGGATTCTGGATTCTACTCTCTGTTGAATGAAGCCTCAGCATGAGGCTGGTTTATTCAGGGTGAATAAACCTCTCAGCTGCAAATAAAACAGAGCAGAAATAGGAGGTGCAGGTGCTGCTGCTTTCACATCATGAGCCAGAAAAGGAAGGTAAGGCAGAGGGATGGATCATCTTCTGCAGGAGGAGCTGGTGCAGCTGCCCCTGGGGCTTTGAAGGCAAAGCCTTTCACAGGGAGGTCTGCAGGGCTTTGAGCTCCTCTCCTTGGTGTGGACAAGATTGTGATGAGAAAAGAGAGGACTGCATGGGCTTCTGGAGAGGCTGGATTATCCCACACTGGAGCATGTGCAGTGTCAGAATTCACTCCAGAACAGAGAAAAGATGGACTTTTTGGTTTATGCCTCTGAGTGCTCCCTAGAATGATATTTAGCATTGATGTCACCCAAGCCAATTATTTTTCTGCTCAAGAAAACACTTGAAACTAAAACTACCAAATTCTGTTGAGGAAAGCAATTATCAAAACTAAACAAGGATTTAACAACAAAAAAGTAATACTCTGAACTGTTGTTGGTATGAAACTTTGTTTTCAGTATAAGTTGGTGGGTTTTGCTTTGACAGCTGTGAACTTACTTAATATACACAAAAGTTGTTTTTTTCCTAGCTTTATTTTGTCCCTACCTGAATGCTGACAGTATAATCACAGAACATTCTAAAGTATCATACCCTGGTAAAATAATTCCAAACAAAACAAATGAGAAGACATGGGGGAATTATAGCATAGGATCTTGACAAGCCAAGATAGAAAACTGTAAAGTACACCAGGTGTCATTGCAGGATTTGTGTGTGAGTGACTGTATAGAGAGCACTGACACTCCTGATATTCAAATAAATCACGTGGAGAAACTGCACCTGGTTTCCTATGGGAATAAGTTCAGTACAATCTTCAAAATTATATCAAAAGTAATTAAAAATGTAAACCATTAAAATGTGATAGAATAGCAATTTATTTATAAAAATGACATTTGCATTTTTGAACACTGTTTAACTTCCATGCTTGTTTTGCTGTTTTCAAATAACAAATTGACCATTTCAAATTCATAATGAGGTATGAAATAAATGAGAGGGTACTGAGGGTGAGTCATTCATTAATCATAAGCAAAACAGGGACTAAATCAAGGACACAGAAGCACAAACTGTAAAAGTAATAGGTTGCATAATCTTTGTATTTAATATTAACTACATTATGTTTTTCACATGAGTTCTGAGAAGCTGAGGTTTTTATGTTTACATGAAACTAATCCAAGGTAAATTTTATTTCTCAATATTATTTTATTCTAGAGGTTGCCCTCTTTTTAATAACATAAAAGACAATGAATTCTAGCTTATCACATTGTTATGAAGATTTAATAGAAGGGTTAGCAGGAACACTGAAGCCTACTGCAACTTTTAATTTAAGATATTCCACTTTTGCCTAAAATATACCAAACCTTTCTTGTTTGTCATGGCAGATCTCCCATTAAGGACATAAATTCACCTGGAATTAGTTGTTTTGGCCAAAACAAGTTATTCTTCATATTCATCTGTCAGAGAAGGACAGAAAATAACTATTATTCAAACCATTCTGTGTCTTTATCCTTCAAGAGTTCAACCACAGTGATTACACAATGTGTAACAAGGTTGTTTACAGTTTGCAGGTGATGGGAGTATTTAAATAGTAGGTGTAGCTCAAGTAGACATAATAAAAATCATTTGTAACCCCATGTTGGACTTCTACAAAAAACCACAGCAATAAACCAGGCTGTAATAAGGCAAAGTGAAGTGGTGGCACAGCAAGGAGCCAGCTCACTTCAGGATCACTGAACAGATGCATCTCTCTGTTCCATATCCATTCATTTGGATGGAGCTAGTGCCACTCTTTGTTGTTGATTTGGAGTTTACTGGACAGAGAAGGAGAAAGAGAGGGAAAAATTCAGAGTGAGAAGCTGCAGACAGCTTGCTGTTGGAAGCATTGTGTTTGTGGCCCCAGTGAGGTGCCCATGGCCAGCCCCAGGAGCTCTGTGTGCCTGTGGCTCTCTGTGTGGAGCAGGAGGGTGGCAGCACTCCTGGAGCTGTGTGCTGGAATCCCAGCATGGATCACACCGGGGATGGTGCTCCATGCAGTTTATCCTTCTGCCCACACACCATGGAGATGCTGAGCAGATCATGGCTCACTCAGCCCTGCAGGGAGCAGTGCTCCATGTCCAGGCACATGGACTTGCTGGAGTCACTTGAAGCAAAGTTCTCTCTGCAATTCTGCACTCAGAGAGAAAAAAGTATGTTAAAAAAATATGGTTAAAAATAAAAGTTTAAAAAGTATGGTTAAAAGTATGTATTCTACCAGCTCTGTTTGTTTTCCAAAAGCCTGGATGAAGCAAGTATCTTAATTTTTTTAAATCCCATTTAACTAATTTCCTACCTTCTCTGCTTCAACATATCTACATTTTACAAATTGTACTGGTGCTACTTTCACACTGTGCTTTAGGTGTTTCTTCCTTATATGAGAAGCTATATATAAGCTGAAAGGTGTTAAAGCCAGTAATTGTTAGTGTTTAGTGGTTTTTCTTCCTAAAGAATAAAAAGGACATGATCAATTAATAGACTGGTACACTATCAAAACTGAGAAATTTGCCCAGATCTCTGAAAAATCATACATTCCACTAAGGCCTGTATAAGTGGGGAGATCTTCAAAATATATTTGCTTTAATTGTAGGTGCAGGTGGTTCAAGTGTGGTGCTCTGGTTTAGATTCCAGAGCAAATAGGTAACCTATGATATGATCATTCCCAGGAATATATTGCCAAGCAGTGCCTTTCTCAAGCAATATGGGTAAAGGGTTCACTCTGTCCCCCATGGTCCTCTGCTTGAATGCTTTTCCCAAGCTCCAGATCAATCTTTAACTCCTCACTTTTAAATTAAGATGAAATACCATGGAGAAGAAAGGGAACAGATGAAGCCCATGAAGTCTTCCCTCTGCTGGATCAGGTATTTCCAAATTTTTGGACCCAATCTTGATATTTTTTTCAAGAAATCCTCTGATTTTGTAACAGAGTCTTCAACTCAGTGCCAGCAACATTTTGCTATGGGCCTGAGAAGTCTGTCAAGGTAGAAAATTTAAAAAAAGTCAGTACCATCAGAGGAATCATCAGAGGAATGTTCCTTTTTCAGGTACCCTGCCCTGCCCTTTGCATGGTGCCTTCCACAATTAAACCTGAGTCTGGACTTGTTTTCCTCTGTGCCTCACACAGTCCAGCTCTGCAGAGCTCCTGTTCTGCTGTCAGAGGCTGTGCCTGCAGCAGAGGTGGAGGGGAACTATACCCAAAAGTTAAAAGGTGGAAAGGGTTTGGCTTTTGGGGGGACTTGAACTTATTTACATCTCCAGCATGTTTGAAATTGCTGTTGGAATACCTGCCAGTGTGATCATGAAATGCCAAAGTTGAAGGAATGCATTTTAAGCAAATGCCCTCTCCCAGGTTAATGATTAGCACTGTGAGAATTCAGCTTGGTATTTACTGTATCATGGCACAAGTAAATTGAACTCCAAGCAACTAATTATCTATTTGTTTTTAAGGTATGCAATGCCAAATTATTAACTTTTGTGGTAGAAGGGCAGTAAAAACACAGGTCAGGCAGTACCTATGGAGTCTTGTGAGACTCATTTGTTCACACCCACTGTAGTGTATAAAAAACAAAGTTCGTGTGGAAGGCTTCCTGTCTCCAATTCAGTATCTAAATCATTATGTACATTAAAAAAAAACCCCAACCATCTCTTTCTTTCTTGTATTAAAAAATAATCCTTACATTCTTGATCTATTTCTCACCCTTCATCATAGCAAACTGCACCTTCTGTTGCCTGCATGTTTCAATGGACCAATCAATTAATATTTTTTCCTGCCAGATTTTGGTATGGTCACAAACATGTCAGCTCTGTGCCTATTACAAAATCAAACTTTTCAACCTTCTTAATTCTGTAGGAAGGGGGTTTTACTTCACTAGAAACATGCTTGTTTTTATTGAAATGTAAATATTACCTTTCAGGAAAGATACTGTCTGGAATATTCTGCCTGAAATGTGAATGTTTCAGAAAATTGCAAACATCTAAAATGTTGAGAATTTAGGTTAGAAGAAAAATACTTGGACATTATCAACTATCCCATTGTTAAGGCTGCATCTAGACCTCCCAGTCTGCAAAGATTTTAAGTTCTAATTCCATTTTCAGTTCCCAATTTTTTTCATGGTAAGCTAGCAATGTTGAAAGGCTCCAAGGTGCTTCACCTAATTTTCCTTGTACCTTCAGACAGTACATGGCCAAGTTATTTAGATACAAATAAGCCTTGAGAATATCACCAAATCCATTCTAATCTCATTCATGCCTTGGAGATAATAATTTAAAGAGCTAGTCACTGCTTGCAATTAAGCATGGAGAAAATAGATCCATCCCATAATTTATGTCTGCAAAGGTTGGGCTGGATTTGTAATTAATGTTTGCTCCTTTTAATGAAATACTCCAAAGGTCTGCACTTCTGTCATTCATGGAGGTAATTTTTCAATTGATTAGTAAAATAATACTTGAAAAGTAAATGCACCTGCTTTAGCACAGAAATGTCTTAGTCAAGTAGAGACAATGATTGGAGTGCTAAAAAAATATCATTTCAATACAGTAGAGACTGGAGTTTTACTCCTCCAGAATTCAGAACTCCCACTAAAGAGAAAAAAAAGAAAAGGTAATTAAACCTCCAACAACTTCCTCAGCATGCTTTCATCCAGTTTAATTCCTTGGTGGTTTTCAGCATAGCTAAATACTTTTAGGAGCACATGCCTGGACTGCCAGTGAAATAGGAATATGTCTGGAAAGCATATGTTACAGCAAGACATAATTTTTATGTTTGTGCACCGTAGTATTTTTGGAGGGCACAATCATGTAATTTCATTTTGGAAATTTGTTTTCATTTTGCATAAGCACTTAAAATTTGACAGCTCATTTGTATTCTATTCTTATTTCCTTTTCAGGATCAAACACTTTCAAACTTGCAGAGTGGCAACACTTAGAGCTACATTCCTGTGACTGCTGGTTGAAAATGGCTGGTAATGTCCTTTCTGTAAAACACCCACTATCAAAGAAAATGAAATTAAATAAAATAACAAGCCACCTCTGCCTGTTTTTGATAATTGATAATGGTTTCCTTTGAATTAATCACTCCAAAAAGCATGTCTGATGACTTCTGCTTTGTTAATTGAGTCATTTTGCCCCGAAGGTGGGCTGTTCCTGTGCTCCAGAGATCTCACCTTTTGTTGGAGTGGGTGTTATGGGGATTGACTCTAAGTTGACCAGACAGGATGCAGAGCAGAAGCCACAGCCTTTGCCAGATTCCTTGAGGGCCACAAACATCTGTGACATCTGTGACAAGGATTTTCAGAGGAAGAAGCAAGAGTAGGGAATACATGAGGTAAGGAATCCCTTATCCAGTGCTCAGCCTGTGGAGCAGAGTAACCCTGACAGTGGAGCAAGGGGATGAGAGTCATCACAACATTTAACTTTAAAGATAAAAGTTTATGGTTTTAATGCTGCACTTTTAAGTGTTTGAGTCATCTGAAGGATCCAGCTCTCATTAAAGCATGAGCAAAGCAGCACCTCAGGACTTTTAAAAACCTGCACCTTGAACTTAGTATAACTCCCATTAAAGTCAATGGATGCTGAGTCAGACCTTAATTCTTCTTGCATCTGAGAGATTCAAAAGGTGAAAATCCTGGCACTGCTGATGTTTTGCCATTGACCTCACAGGGTCAGGATTTCGTGCTAAAAGCCATAAAATGGCACTGACATTTCGTCATTGCTGTCTTGGATCAGATTCATAACAGTGACCCAGGAGACAAAAATCTCCATAATCCATTACTACTGTGCATCCACCCAGTGCTGTCTCACCACCTTCTACCTTTTATAAAGAGAGAGAATAATCTATAATTTGAGCTGCCTTCATTTTAACTCAAGTAAAGAGGAAAGGAAAAATCTTAGTATTCATTTTTCAACCACACTGTTTTAACCTTCTAAGTAAATAAGTTTATATTTCATATTTATTTTACATTAATTTAATTGGCAAATTTTCTTTTGGAAATGAAGGACGTTTTGTTGGATGATTTGTTTCTTTCTTTTTTCAATACCTGTTCTAAAAAGGCTTTGTAGTAAAACTGGAAGGCAAATTTCAGATTTATAGCATGGTTGAATGAAATGCTAATGATTAGCAGTGAAAACTATGAGGAGTTTATATAATTCCTTAACAAAATATTTAACTAAAGATGAGCTGGAAAGATAATCATAGTTAATAAAAGGAAATCAGGGAATGAACTGATTTCTGGAATGTAAGAGTACTTGCAATATATGATAGATACCACATATCATTAGCAGTTAGATGCAATACACTGAAAAAATACAAAAATTTTCTGCCCCCCATTAAATTTTCAAGATTGCAAATGCAAAATATTGGCTATGCATTACAGATGATAAAAGTAATAGATTCCAAATTCACAGATACAAATGTACTAAAAAATACAATTTAAAATTTGTGTAGGAAATAATATTATATGTAACATGTCTGCTTTGGCACAGGCCATTGCATCAGTTTGTGGAAGTCCCTTTGTTTTCATCAATGCTTTCAATTATAATTCTGCTTCTTCCCTTTGGCAAAGCTTGATCCTTTATTAGCTTTGGTTTTATAACTTTCATGATGGTAATTGTCTTGCTACTCTACTGGAATCAGTGGGTTTGATGTCTTTAAATACAGGCATAGCTTGAACTGGGGGTGATCTCTCATTGAAGCAGTGGGTGTTTACATTTGGAAATGAAATGCTTGTGAATTTTGTGCAAAATTTCCTTCATTCAAACTTCTCTTTGTTAAATAACAGCAGATCTTGATGCATTGGGGGCACTGGTATTGCTTGGTTTCTCTGGCCTTTTTCTGGAGAAGTCTATGGAGACTAATTTAAAATCCTCCCATGTATTCCCAGAGGAAAGTGGTGTGAACACTCCTGTTTGTGTCAAACTGCTCTCTGAGTGCAAGTTCTGACTTTACTGGAGCACCTTGGGCTCTCCACCTCTGGGGCCTTCAGTCCTGAGTTTTTGCAGCTGAAGGTCCAAGTCAGGAGTGCTATATTATTTCTACAGAATGTGTATTTAAACACAGGTTAATAATAAGATTTTGACTGTTTGCTTTCCTGTTAACATTAATGAGAGCATATATTTATATGCTGTGCCTTTGAAAATTAATTTTCTTTATTGGGAGTTTTTCTTAGAATGTGAAACATGTTTACTTCCAGAACACCCTGAAAATATCTCTTTAAGAGTTGCTTTGCAAATAAGCTATTATGGTACTAAAGAAAACATTGATTAGTTTTAAATGGCAGTAACAATTCAAGTGTATGTAAAGACAAGTGCCTTTTCTTTTGAGGATAAGCCTCTGAATTTAATAATTGAAGGAAAAATACAATAAGGTGCAAGAGAAGAAGCTTCTGTGAAGTGTATTATGCAATTATGACAGCCATAACTACAATTGTGTTACCACATCTTAGCATGTTTTCTCCTGAAAGAAAACAAAACCATTTTTATTACTTTTTTATTTGGAAAAATGTACTGTTTGGAAAAGATTGTATGCTCTGTGATGATTCTGTTGACTCAGAAAATGAGTCTGCTGGTTGAGGAGGTCTGAAAATTCAAGACACCATTCAAGTGAATACAGTATGCAGCTGAAGCAATCTATTTATTTTTAGCTTTGTCAAAGTTGTTTTCAAATGTGAAAACTATTTTTAGGAGATATCTTTGCCTGTTTCCTCAATTAAATCATGTTACATTTTGCTAACATACACATGACAAATATTATTTAGAATACAGATTTTGGCTGTGTATTGTTCACAGAACTGATGCCTGGAAAGATCCTGTGATGACTGGCCCTACATAGTCAAATTTCTTGCAAAAGGCCATGCTATAACCTGCTCTTCATCACATAAAATAGACCAAGAAGTAGGACTTCCATTATAATGGCAAAGGTTCAGATTAGACTGTATAAAGTAGGAATATTAACTAGAGGTTGTAATGCATTAGGCTCAAAACTGTAACGAGGAAATGTTGTGGGAAGGTTTTTGGCTTATGGAACAGTTTGTCTGTTAGTGGAAACCACAGTCTGGTCCATATTTCAGAGAATTTGGTGTATTTGCAGTCAGAGGCACAATTTAATTTTGATGGGGCAAAGGTTCCTCATATGGAACAAATGTTGTGGTTAAAGTATAAACATGAAATGTCAGTGTTAAGAATAACTTTCCACAGAGAAAGATTTCCAAGAGTCCCTTGTTGTTCCATGTGTAGGTTAGGAAAGAGTGCTCCATTTGGATAAACCCATTTAATTAATGTGCATCTTGTTTGCTGAAATCATGCTGTAACTCCTCTGTGTGTTGCAGCTCTTTGTGTTTCATAGCAAATTTTCTGAAGGCACTCAATGTTTTCCATGGATGTTGATGTGTTCATACAGACACGTGCACTTTCATTTGCAGTGATTTTGCTTTTCATTTCTGATCTAGCATAGTTTTGTAAAGACCTCCAGCTCAGCAGTATTAAAGATGATAAATTAATATATAGATCTAAGGGGAAAATACTAAAGTTAGTAGTGAGGAGGGTTTTTTGCATAAAATAACCATGGTTTCCAACATCTAACAAAATCCCTTCTCAGCTTAATGTGTGCTGATAAAGATCCATTCTATGCAACAATTTCCTCTCATCTTACGACCCCATATCTGCAGTTTTTCCTTATGTCTATTCCTCTTAAAATCCAATTTTCTAGTTATACTTTATTAAAAGCTTGACTGTAAGGTCTTTGTTTACCCAAAGATCTATTTTCATCATAACTGTTTATAATGATTAAACCTCAACAACTTAAACACTTTACACAAAATAATGTATTTTCAATAAATTGAAATATTAACCAATCATATGTAATGGTTCAGTTCTAGCAAATGGATTGCTAGAAATCCTTAGGGTTTCATATAAATTGAAAACTGTATTGACTGACCAGGCTGCTCTCGAATTGCATTGCATTTGGATCAAAAAGCATAGAAAAAGTTCTCATTATAGTTCCCTGACATTAATTTGAGCATTTTTATATGTGTGTCCTATTAAGTACTTTAAGTGCTTTTTGATAATTGTGCTTTGTAGTTTTTACAGCACTTCAGCCTATTCCCAGTTCAATTTCCTCTTTTATCCGATGTTTGAAATATTGATTTCTGACAGATAAAAGCAAACCTTATAATCTCAGCAGCATGCAATAAGTGAGTAAGAGGGGGCTACAGAATGCATCAGGGAATGGTCATATTTGAAACCGTCTTTGTTTTATTACATTTCGTCAACAGAATTTACTTACAGCTTGCTGGTATTTATGTAAAAGCAGGGCTCCTGATAGTCCAGTGATATTAGCAGCTCCTGCTATACTTTTGCATTTAGTAAGATAAAAGAAGAAACTCCCTTGGTGGTTGATGATTGCAGCTGCTTAAACTGCTGTCAGCTGGCTTGAAGTAACTGTGATTTATCTTCCTCAGACTGTGCAGTTGTGTCCGTGAACTTCCAGAGTTTGCATTAAAAAGTGACAGAACATCAGAGTGCCAGAAGCTCCTCATATTGTGGCCCTGACAGTAAAAGCAAAAGAAGCTTGGTCTGTGTTTGGGAACACTGTCCAAAACCTCTGCAAAGCTCTTGTGACATGAGAGAAACAGGTTGGGATACTGACCATGGACCAAGCACAATTAAGAGATGCTAAGGAGTAGCACTGTGCTTTCATGTTTTCAGGGTGTTTCTTCTACAATTTCTAAAAACTAGAAAGAGGAATCCAGTCCAATGCCATGAATAGCTAATGGTGTGGTAAGAATTCAGATTGCATTTATTTCCTTTTCATTATCCAATGTAAGCCAATGTCTCACAAGTAACATTGCATTAGACATTTCTGCTCAGCTCCATCAGCACCCACAGCAAGCGAGCAGAATGTGCAGGGAGTTAGCTGCTTCATTTCTGGCAGTATTTGTCTGAAGCTGTGAAAATTCAGAATGCTGTTTTAGAAGGTGAGGAAAGTTCCTCAGGTTACACAGTAGCTTTGGCAAAGAGTAGTAAATCCTACCAAAGTGACAATGGAAGAGTTTCCATCCCGAGCACCAGGTTAGGAGGAAGCTGAGAATCTTTCTCTTGAGGCATACATTTCTAAGAGGGATTGATGTACCTGACAACACAAGCAGGTGAAAGAAAGGAAGGAGAAATATTATTTTTAATAACTTACACATTTTTAAGATGAACACAGAGATTTTATTCAATCCAAATTAGCAATTGTTAATTCAGAAACTTCTTTTTGCTCAATCCTAAAAACACTTATAATTATTATCTTGCATCTAAATCTTCACATACTTGAGTATAGAATGGTTTTCAAACAAAAGATATTTAAAAATGCTATTTTAGTGAATTTTGATTATTATGGGCTGGAGCTGGAATTCTGCCAGTCACTTAGCAGAAGTTTATTCTCTGATCAATTCAAGTTTTCATTACTAAGCAATTAGTGTTTAAAGTTTTAAGTGATAAGAACTTAACTGTGTTCTGGAAATGGTGGGTTGGTGATAGCAAAGCCTGACAGTGTCCTGAAGAATGGCAAGCCTGGAAAAGTGATTTGGTTAAGGCTGTCAGGGAGAAAAGGTGATGTGAGCTCTGCAGGTGTTGGTCACAGGGCTGGTGGAGCAGAGCTTGGTGGCACAACGGGGCAAGCTGTGCCATGACATTCACTGCCAGTGTTAAGCACAGGCAGAAAATGCTGCCACTGACAGAAAACAAGGGCTGACTGGAGTTCAGCTTTGCAGGAAGGTTTCTTTGGTGATGATTTGACTGTTGGGAAGCTTGGGCCAGCTGAACCACAGAAATAAAATAATTAAAGCAAAAGGACATAAAATGTTGGTTTAATTATATTTAAGAGCAATATTATGCCACTGAATATTCAAGTACAAATATGTGAGACACAAATTCAGCAACAAAATCTCTCCTTCTGTTTTAGAATGTGCTAGCTGCACCCTACCCAAATTTCTGTCTCAACAGACCCACACAGAAATGTGTATATATGCAGGTTACAATCCCATATATGCAGGTAAAGTCTTAATACAAGGATTTTGCAGTGGGATATAACTGTAGACAATCTCCATTAAAATTTCAAAGGAGCTGCTTAGCATTTTTCATATTGGATAAGTTATTTACAGTTCACTATTTAAAGGAAAAAGCATTGGAAAAGGTTTATCTTCTAATAAATCAAGACAATTATGGCATCAAGTCACAAAGCCTAAAGGTATAAAGGCAGATGCAGAAGCTGTGTCTTGCAAAATATTATGTACACTGTATTATATTGCGTAGCTGAATTTAAAGGGCTTCTATGAAGAATTATAAACAATTAGAAATGGAAAAGTACAATGTAGAAAAAATAGCTCTGATAATTTTTGATTGAGGTTCTTGTGGAACTCAGGCTGGTGAACAAGCCATTGAATACATCAACTGATATTTTCTACTGGCCTCTTTGAATCTGACACTAAATAATGCTGCAGGCATGCACATTCCAGTGTTATAGCTGATAGAACTATCTTAATGCTTTCATCTCTGAAATTTCGTTTTAAAATTTGGACCTCAGTGTTGCAACTGGTGCCACTGAATACATCAAACTAATGCTGGTAAAACTGTGAAGTATTGAACAGACTGTAATATCCCTGACCTTGTATATGGGAAGGATTGGTTGGCCTCAAACATCTATTTAGTTGCTTTGTTTGATGGGAGACGATGTCTTTGTGTAAAACAAAGAAAATTAATCAGAGATAATCACCAGACAAGCCCAGAGCAAGTTCAGGTGTGCAAGTGCCTGTGATTAAATAGACTTGCAGCTACCTATTTAACCTAAAATATCTTTAAAGGAAACCTGTCTAGATTTTCTATGAGTTTTTAAAAAATAAAGCTGTTTCCAGTAATGAAAAGGTGTGATGATGCTTCACCAGGTTTTGCTTTGCTGTTAAATAAATTTTTAAAAACCCTTTCTCTTTTTAGAAATGGATGGATATTGGTCCAGCATCATGCTAGTCATCCCTTTCCATCAGGTTTCTTGGCTGTGGACCTACAAAATCTGTTTATGCAACCCAAGACAGTAAGAAATGCATTCCCTGAACCCCAAAGAAGATTATTATCAAAATTCTTCACAAAACCAGTTACTTTCTCTAGAGTACTTTCTCCATATGGAAGAAAAAAACTGCTTTTTTTCAATATATGCAGAATAAAATGTTTTCAGTTTTCCTTCCTAGATGCTTCTTTTGATAAGCAGAGTTTCCCATGATATTGCTGTCTAAGACAACTTACCCTCCCTTTCAGAAGGGTCCATTATCTGAGCTTTAGGCCTCTATTACATTAGTATTTGACTTTTTGCATAGATATAACATTAAAAATACCTGTGTGGTAAAGGATTGTATGGTCCTGCCTTGTGCTTTGTGGTGATACTGAAATATGAGTGAGAATCACCAATGCAACTCACAAAAAAAATATGAGTTTTGTATCTTGAAAGCCAGGTATTCCTGGAAAAAAAAAAAAAAAAAAAAAAAAAAAAAGAATATTTGGCTGTTAATGTTCCTAATTTAAAGAGGAAAAAAAAGAAAAGAGTCAGAGATATGGAGAAAATACATCTAAAATAAGGTTGTCCCTGTAGTAAAAGCAGACATTCAGCTGTTATAAATTGGCAATGATCCACTGGTTTCCACAGAGCTCTGCTGATCATGCCAGCTGAAGAACTGACCCTGAATATTATCAAAGTTTTCTTGGAGGTGGCAGGAAAATAAATCCTTTACAATTTCCTCTTTAAGAACTCAGGATTTCCGTTTTTATAACTGCAAACTTTCAGAATGAAATGTGGAGCACAGAGACAGGCAACACCACACTGACTGTGTTTGATTAGGGTAATCCTTTTTTTCCTTCTATGTGGTTACTACAGCCAAGCAATTATTTATCATACTTTCAATTGCTTGGAGCACTGTAGGCTACAGGTTAAATATTCTCATGTCAGTGAGAGCTTCTGCTCCAAGTTCTCATTGAAATCTAATGACTTTCATCTTCAAAAGAAATTTTAATGAGCTCAAAGTATCTACCCTTCTGTTTTAATTGTTATACTTCACATTCTGCAGATCAAAACCTCCTGTTTTTCTTTTTTTTTTTTTTTTTTTTTTACCTGAAAATGCTGTTGACAAGTTCTTTCCGGAGCTCTCTTCTTCTGTCCACTTTTTATTGGTCATATTCATGTAAGATATAAATCCAGAAATATGCAACACATGCACATTTAAACCTGTAACAGACCTAGGGCTTACCCCCAGAGAATGGAACATGTGCCAGGCACTGTTACTTTGGCTGGCCTGAGATCAGGGATGTCTCAGATGTGGGCGCCTGTAGCAGCCAAATGAAGCCATTAAATCAGTGGTAATAAATGTGTTTGCTATGAGCACCAAGACTTTTCCTGGATTACTTGTGGAACAAAGCACAGAAAGAAGTTTTTCTGTGCTTGTGTGTGTAGACAGCTACACACATACTGTTGTCCTCTCCTTTTGTCACTTCATGGACCTGCTGCATGTATTAGGTGCCATTTGTTCAGTCTCATCAGCATCTTCACACATTCTTGTGTTTTCATAATCCCCTTTTTCTATGAGCATCCTTTTCACTCATCCTCTTAAATATTAATTACTGTGGTCTGGTTGAGATAAATACAGTTAGAGAGCTTTTCAGGTGGAAAGTTATTGGCATTTTTCTATAAAGCTGCAGTCTTGACTTCCAAGTTCTGGTCAATATTTAGTGTGTGTAAATGAAATGGGTGTGACCTGAGACTGGCTGCCAGCAATTGTAGGGATTGGAGTGCTCTGAGGTATCTGGATTTAATAGTTGAGTTTCCAGTATTCTTCACAGGAAGCATTTGATTTGTTCTGTTCCTCCAACCCCTTAGATAGAATTATTTCCCTTTTGGTTGCTTATAAAATTCTTTAATCTATAGCATTTTAGTCCCTTGCATCAGTGTGAAGCATTGCTGTGCCAGAAAGAGTGTCCTGGTATTTCAATGGCATTGCATGTACTGCATGGAGAGAGACTGAGTGATTCTCTGATCAGGTCTGCAGATCTAGAATTTATTTCCTGTTGTGCTCCTCTGGTAGTGCAGTAGATGAGACTAGGAGACTGTGCAATAACAATGGCTAGCAGGCTGTGAAAGTGTGATCCCTGCTAATTACTAAAGGTGGGCCACCATTAAATTCAGATCTAAGCTGTTGATATATATTAGCAAGAGGTTCATCGTTAATGTTCTCACTCAGGTTTTGTTACTGCATGTAACCTTGGGAGAATGCAGGGAGAGAGTTTTGTACTTGATTGTGGGAAGTGAGGAATGCAGCACAAAAATGTTCTACCTGCATTTAAAGAGGTATAAAGAACATCCATCCTGGAAGGATCAATTGGATGTATTTTGCACTCAGTAATGACTCAGACCCTTGAAGCTCTACAAAATCTGTGTGGTGTTTAGAATAAGTGCTAAATATGTTTTCAAGGATCTTGAAGTAAAGCAGTGAGATGCAGGTCTAGATCAGATCTGAGTCTTAAGAGTATTCTTAAAATTTTTTTTTTAGCCAAGACATTACAAGCTGGTACTTGTGCTCATCTGACTATATGATGCTCTAGGTTTAGAACTCAGTTATTAGTTATTAGGGAATTTTCAAAATTGTTCCTTTTTCACTACTTAATTTACTATCAGCCATCCAAAGACAGATTGGTAGGATATAAATGAAATTCTATAATTATACAAGGGAGTGGGTCACTGACCTTTGGATTGCAATATCTTGTCTCTTTTGTCCTTTCCTTATACCACCCAGTCTACAGGATGAAATTGCATCTTTTTCTTTGGTTGTCTCAAGAATGAGGTGGTATTGGAAACTAGTGAGGCATGGCACAATGTAGGTGTTCATAGCTTGCAATAATTTACCCATTTTCATTTTGTTTGATTTTATTAACACCTGTGTCTCCAGGGAACACAGGGAGCAGGGGAGGAAAGGAGAGAACACTTCAACGATAATCTAATGATCAGCACTTACACTCCCCCCAGCCCTGCTGTTATGTCAAATGTCAAGATACATCACAGCCAAGCAATTTATAATACAAAATGCAGGGATATATAAAGGAAGAGGTGCAGATGGTGGGAAGCTGTGTGTCATGACACACACACAGACATGGAGGACAGCAAGGGAGTCATTAAAAATATGGATTTTTTTTGTAATGCAGTGGCTGTTTGTCAGCTGGTGTAATTGGCATACATCAATGGAACCACTCAGAAATACACCTTCTGAGGAATTAGGCACTTAATGGAACTTAATCAAAATTCCTTACAGAAGACTAAAAAAAAATTCTTGAACAGAATTTGGAGACAAAGAAAAAAGCAAATAAGGAAATAAGAGACTGCAGTCTGCTGAAGTTTCATCTGGGTATTAGTTTCTGGAGTATTTTTGTAGATATTGGTATTCTAGGCAATAGAATGCAAAGATTTCCTATCAAATTAAGCAAAATATTTTGAGATTTGAGAAATTACAGTAGTGTTTAGTTAGAGACCTGATTTCAACATAATCAAATAAATTTGTTAGGAAACTTTTAAAGTCAGAAAGAAGAGTTTTGTTAGAGTAATTTCCTTTTCTTGTCCTTTTTAGTTGTTAGATAACTTTTTTCAGTTCTGTGAAGCTTAGCATTTTATTGGCTTAACAGTCAAAATTGCATTTTTAATATTATAAAATGAAATAAATCTGCACAAAGTACTGTGGGACTATCCCTATTTTACTCATGTATGATTATTTAATCTTGGTTATAAAAAAGCTACTTTTTTCTTTGTTACTAAATAAATCATATGTGAATTTTCATATTCATGCAAATGCTATACTTTAAACAAAGCTTTTCCTGAAAATCCTATTTGTTTTCCATTTCTGAATATGGTTCCCTGTATATTGTATTATAAGGATACAAGTAAGACTGGGACAGATAATCTGAAAAGTGTTTGCCAGATTATAAATTATTTTTTTAAAAAGGCATAAAGAGGGTGAGTTTTACAGTCTTTTTTCATAAGACCTTAACATCTTCAATATCTGACTGCAGTAATATAATTTTTGTGGTGATATGCTCTGATCTTTCAGACATGAATTCTTCATCCACAGTCTCAATGGGAGGGTTTGTTCTTTTCTTTGTTTACTTTTGATTCATAAAAATGGGAATCTGGTGAGAAGGAGGGATTGAGAGGAAAGGAAAGGATAAAGTGCAAAAAACCCACACAGGCAGTTCTTCCTCATCACCTGTCTTGTCCTAGGAAAAATTGAAAGCAACAATTTTTAAGATACTGGTATCACATGAGCTGAAATTGTGGAGAGAACAATTCAAGCCTACTGCCTAGTTCTCCTTTCTGACTCTTTATAAACACCTTCATTGATTTTATTTTTTTTTTCTCTTTGGGTACAAGAGTAGAACAGGTAACATTGTCAAGTTTGATATTCAGCAAAACAAAAGGTTGTTGTGGTATCTTATTGTGCAGGTATCTTTTCCTAATAAAAGCCCTGCAGGATGTGTATTATAACATCAATAAAAGCATATTGAAATGGAAGGTACAGAGTGGACTATACACTAAGAGAGAGCTGAATTTAAAAAAAAAAAAAAAAAAATTGAAATCCTGCATTCTCTTTTGACTTACTTGAGGTTTGAAGTCTTAGGACTTTGAGTCTTCAGCAAAGCCCATAAGGATGTTCTGCACTGCAAAGGATGGTGATCTCTGGGCTAGTGTGGGATATCCCAGCTCTGCAGGCAGGAGCAGGGCACCAAGGTGATATTGCACTTTTATTGCACTCACCTGGAGGAGCTTTGTGGGGCCTGAGCTGGTGTTTATAAACAAACACTCCCCTGAGCTGGTGTTTATAAACACTCACTGCTCACACACCTGCACCATAGCAGTGACAGCTCACTGAGAGTTACCACAAGCATTTATACACATGGCCATATATCAGAGTAACCAACCTTGTCAGATCTGTGATTTAACATGCCTGTAAATCATTGGTTTCACTTTGCTGGATTTTTTAATAATTGGGCTTTTTAGTTATAATTGAACATGACTAAGGTTTCAAACAAAATGTTATTTAAAAGATCAAATGGGTTTTCCCCCAAAAATATTACTTGGTCAACTAAGAAAGCTGCAGTTATTTGTGGGATTAAAGTCAATGTGAATTTTCTCAGTTGAGTGAGGGAGAGCATGGGTAGAGAGAAAGACAAAAAGAAAGCCCCAGAGCACAGAACAGTGAGGAAGTGAGAATTGCAGGCACCTCAATGCCTGCAGGACCTGCCCTGACTGCCAGTGCTCCTAGCACAGGTTTGTCTGTAGCTCCTGGACTGGCAGCAGTGGGAGCTGAGGGCTGTGACAGTCCTGTACTGCTTCAGTGCTCTAAGCCCAACCTGGGAGGGAGGAAAGGTGGCCAGCAGCTGTATGAACGGGCAAGCTCTGACGTTATCTTCCTCCTCTGTCTTGATCTCAGTGGATCATCTGTCACTGGTGCTGCTCTCTGGATGTGTGAGGGTGAGATGAAGTCAGAGCAGAGGCACAGCCCTGCTCCCAGAGAGGGACACATGGTGTGCAGGTGGGCAGCAGAGCTGGCCTGCCAGCGTTGGTGGGGAGCAGTGGATTCACAGAGCTCAGAATTTACATCCCTGTGCATGTGCCCATGCCATTGCTTTCTGCACTTTGAGAACTCTCTGGTTTTCCTAACTCCATCACCTCTACCAGGGTGAAGCTGTAGTCTCTTCCTGCAGGTGGAATGAGTGACACCACAAGCTGTGACTGTCGAGGGACACTCATTAGAGAATGTTCCATACACCCACCTGACTGCTGAGATTTGGCTGGAGGGCAGCTCAAACTCTCATGGTAATTCCAATAGAACAGTTAATTTCTTGCAAGATTTTAGTTCTGGTTGTCACTGTTATGTTACAAGACACATCACTAAAACACTGTAGATAAACTGTACAATTTCAGCTCATGAAAGAATAGGTTTCTTGTTAACCTGTTTCTCAGAAACTGATAGGGAACATATTCCAAGCAGTTTAATTGAATGGTGTTTATAAACCAACTGTACTGAATCTGGACTGATTCCAAGATTGCAATTATTATGCTGAACTGAACAATGAGAACTCAGTTTCAGTGGCAATTATGATGCTAATGTATGTGATGCATAGATAGTTCTCATGTCTAAATTTCTGATCTGATGCACCCCATGAGAGGCACAGCAGTGAGGAGAACCTAAGTCACCACTTGTTTTACTCTAGTGCTCTAGAAATGTTCTTTGATAGCTGATTATAATGACTCTGCAATACACTCCAGTGAGAGCCCCTTTTTCACTCATTCTGGGTGCTGCTTGATTTACCCTCTCACTGTCCTAGAAGTGCTGTGAGCTCTGTGCTTCCCATAAAATTTCTATGGTAGCAGCTGGCTGGGGCTGAGCAGAACACATTCTGTCTGACAGCAGGGCAGTTTCTGCTCCTCAGTTCCCACAGGTGCTGTTCTGCACAGCCCTGATGTGCTGCACAGCCCAGTGGAGCCGTGGCTGACAGACCTCCTGAGCTCAGAGCACCAGCTCCAGGGGAAGGACACTCAGAGAACACAGGAGGAAACCCCAGCACTCAGCCTGTTCTCAATATGATCTTTCTTTCTTTAAAGAAGTTTGATCACCAAGCTGTGGTCTGTTCTGAAAGGCCCTTCTCTGAGATGCTGAGCTGTTTCTTTCTGTGTAAGCAGCACCTCCTTCCCAGCAGCCAGAGGAATCAATAGACTGGATTCAGGTTACTGAGAGTGCTGATTTGAGTGGGTGAGAGGAGTGGGTTTAGTCCCAGCGTTCATGGTTTGTGTGTGCATTTTGTAATATTTATAAACACAGATAATCTTTGCGATTCTTTGTGATAATTTTGTTCTGCCTAACCAAATCCATCATTTGGGGTGTATTCTGGCTTGCTCTGCAGGTCAGTCACACTAACACCAGTCCAGCTTCCCTTGCTCACCTCCATAATCCTATTGAAATCACATGGCTGTAAAAAGAAGTGGGGTTTGGCAACTTTCACAGGCTGTTTATTCACTGAGTGAGGAGTCCCTTTGACCTCCCCTGTATTCTTATTGCCAGAGTCTAACAGGTTGACCAAGCCTGCTGGCTGTGCATATCAAAACTCCTATTAAAGCAAATGGAAAATTTGTCTGGTTTTGTTTTGGTTTTAAATGAGGAAAATGTCATTCTCTGAATCAAAACTATTACTGGATTCAGTGAAAAAAAAGGTTTAAATAGTTGAAATGCAATTTGTTAGAGTTCTCTTAACATGTGCACAAAAGCTGTTTGTTGCTTTAATGCTGTTAGGTTGTATTTTTCAAGGCATGAAATTCACCTAAGAAAAATGGGTTGAGAGAACTTGAGATAAATAAATTTTGGATAGATAAAAATACAAGTACTGTAGTTAACTTCACACACAGCATTACCAACAAAGTAGTCTGTAGAGACTGAGCCTGAAATGCATATGGAAGTTCTTCACATCAACTGGGTATTGAAGGTTGTGTTTTATGAATAGACTACATTAATTGATAGATATGAGGTTGCAATCAAAATGTAAATGGCACTTGGTTTACATTAGTGCCCAAGTTTACTGTATAGATATGTAATATATGCTTTTAGGATGCTGAACTCAATTTCAAACATATCTTTAATTCATGAATTGTGAAAATTAATTCCATTTGTAGCTTACAAAATGCTGTGATTAAAAATTATGTTTTTTCTGAGCTGAACCAACTTCATAATTTCACATTATTCCTGTATTGAAAGCTCTTGTTTGTTCCAAAAGCATTGCTACCTTTTTTTAATATTGTGAAATAATGTTCACTTGAGCAATTACTTTTATTGTGACAGCTGCACTTTTGGTAGATTCTGATAAACTAAACTTAAGTTAAAGGCAGAATTTCCTTCTTCTTCTTCTTCTTCTTCTTCTTCTTCTTCTTCTTCTTCTTCTAATAATAATAATAATAATAATAATAATAATAATAATAATAATAATAATAATGGATAGATGCTTTACATATTTAAAGAACCATATTCAGAGGCACATGTTGTGCTGTTCCTGGTTATGCATTTATGGTTTGTGTATGAAGTTATACAGGGGGATCAAACTCCTCAGCTGCTCTGCTTTCCACCAGCTGAATAGAGGAGAGGCACAGACATCAGCAGGGGTGGCTTTACCTTGACCCTTCTGTGCAACAGTCCTGGAGATCTTGTTCTTCTGGGTGTAAAAAATCAGTCCATCTGCAGAACCTTACAAGAATTTTCTCCTGATAATAAGGGCCAAGCAGTTACTCTGAGTTGCTGAAGAAATGCTTTGGGGAGAAAGCTCTGCAAAGGTCCTGCAGGTAGAAAAAAATACTTCATTTGAAAGGTAAGTCTGGAGTCAGGGACAGAGTTGTCAAAGTTGGTAATTGTACAAACTGAGTTAATTTGCACTGGAAGTAGAAGTTTTCTTTAGGAGCATGTTACCAAGCCCTGCTGCACTGATGGATGTATCTAGAGCAGAAGGGAGCTTGGGCTTGGGAAAATAAAACTGCACTGAAAGAGAGTAGATTTGGATCAGATAAAGAAATTCTTCCCTGCAGGAGTGTGAGGCACTGGCACAGGCTGCCCAGAGAAGGTGTGGATGGCCATCCCTGGAAGTGATTGAGGGCTGATTGATGAGCAGCCTGGTCTGGGGAAGGTGCTCCTGCCCATGGCAGGGGGCTGGGACAAGATCATCTGTGAGGTCCCTCCCAGCCCAAACCTCCCTGTGCTCCTACAGTGCCAGGGCTTGCTGTATGATAGAGAAGTGAGAAACTCTCCATGCTCATTCTCCTGGCAGTGAGTTTAGGGTGAGCAGCCTCAGCAGAGGTCAGCTCTCATCTCTGAAGGAAGGTTCTCTTGGGGAGAGCTTTCATCTGACAGCTACACTCCTCCTGTTCAGGTGACTCTCTGGATTATGCCCTTTTATTCCAGGGGAGAAACCAGTTAATAACCCATCTGCTAACATGTGAAAGATGCACACTCTTTCCCCTCATTTGCCACAGCTAATATGTGTATTATCCATAAAACAAATATTTACAGCCAGATCAATTCATGAACCTTAAATATATTACTGGAATATTTCCCCTAGGCTGTTGTTTTTTGTTGTTTTCTGGAAGCTATCTGACCACTACCAAAACAATTTACAAATGCTAAAATTATCTCAAAAGTCATGTGGGAAAACTTTAAATAACAAATGCTTATTTTGTAACTAGGCATACTGTTACTAATGGCTGCATTTAGTGATGGAGACTATAAACTGTAAATCATACCAGTGTTTCCCATGGCAGAGCAAGCTGCAATCCTGATCTGACAGTGCCCTTTGGCCTCTCTGAGGAAGGCATAGTGGGAAGTATGTGAGGACATTATGCTTGATTAGTCTCTCCCTAGTTTGCCTGGGTGGGAAGATAATTGAAAGCACAATGGACTTTGGAAATTGAAGGTTCTGAAATGCACTTTGCAAACACATGCAATTTTAAATCTTTAATGTGTCATCTGTATCAGCAGTGGACATTGTCTTCCTTACATAAATACAATTCTTCTGCTAATACAGTGCAAATAGGGGTTAGGCAGCATCTGCAGCTATTGTAATTCACACTTCAAATAGCAGTATCCATATTATATTCTTAAATTCTGAGAATTAAAAAAGAGCTTGGAACAGAAAAACTGAATGGCTGATTGATTTCACATTTGCTGATTTATTGCATTAAAGCTGAATTTTGCCCGCTAAGTGATCTTATTTAAAAACAGACAAACAAACAAAAAAACCTCAGTATAACTTACACTTGAGAGACAGGATTTGGAAACAGAAGGAATTTGGTCTGGCTATTTTAATACACTGCATCTATAAGCTAGTACCAAGACTATTATTCTGGATATTTTCTGGTCTGTTGAGTCCTAATGTAGCTAATCTCCAACAGATAGTGCTGCCCAGGGTTCCTGTAAAACAATCATCTGCAAACATATTTATTAACCTTTGTTATTTAGTTTTCTGCAAAGTGCAGGCCACCCTGCTGAACAGTCTACAGCATTTATTTACAATGCTGACTCCTATTAGATATCATTAGGTACCTAATAATTATAATAATTATGTGCATTGCTTAGGCTACCCTGCTAAATAACAACCACTTTTATTCAGAAGTCATAATTGCAACAGCTAGACTTAAAATGAAATCTAATTAGATTTCAGTTCACCCCTTTTCCCACACAATCTATACCCACTGTCTAGAGACAAAATCTCTCCAGCAAACACTAATTCATTTAGCCTGAAAAACTATTGTATCTATGGCATGTCGGGTAAAAGTTACCAGTGTATGTTTTGTAAAAACTAAGAGCACTGTTGCAGTAGGAATTCAGAGATTTTGTATGACTTGTGGAAGAAGGTGTGATGCTTTTTCACAGAGCTATTTCCATGGTAAACACGCTGGGGTTATGCAGCCAGAGCTGCTTTAATGTACATAGTAATTCTGCAACTCAATAGTGGGATATAACCTTGAATTTAACTGTTTCCTGAGGTTTGCAAATTTGAGCTGATCTTAAGTGAAGTTCTAATCTTCCTCATGTGAAATTTAGAAATTCTGCACTTTTGAGCAGGGAAAGAGGGAGACACAAACTTACAAGATGAAGAAAGTATGGAAAAGTGATCTTTAAAACTACACAATGAATCATTTTCTTAATGTTTTATTTCCAAGGATGGAGCCAAGAATCAGCTGATACCCTCTCACTATCAGCCATTTTCATCTGCACATACACAGAATCTATTTGCAGGGCAAGAGCTGGCACTGGCCTTATTCAACCTTGAGCATTTACTATATAAGAAGTCTCATTAAATGATTGCAGGAAAAGTTTCCAAACCTTGGATGCAGCTAGAAAGTTGAGTGGTTGAGGATTAATAGAGAACAGGCTCAGTTCTGAACATGTAACAGGTTAGGATTTCACAGGTTAGGATTGTCTACCAATTATTTTTTTCACCAAGTGTTTTGGAAAAGGGAGCAGGTTCTTTAAGGAAGGCTATAAGTGAGACAGTTGTTTAGGAGCAGATTTTGGCCAAATGGTCATTAGTGCAGTAAGACCTGTGCTTGCACATGTGAGAATTGCAGATTCTGCTGCTTAGTAAAAGTTATACAAATTGTGGGCATTAATAGTCTTGTAACTGGGGTAGGTGTATTTATACCAGTCCTGAGGGTGTTTCCAGTCTGAAATCTATTTAGGGTGTTCTTCTAGGGCAGGAGGCTGGTCCAGGCAAGCTCAGCCTTTCCTGGAGTTCCCCAATCCCCACTCCAAAGCAGTGTGATAATTCCCAAACACTTGGCTGATTTCACACAGCCACATCCCTACAGCTCTCCCTACCTTTCTGCCAGGGATTTCCACCCACTTTCCATAACTTTGAGATTTAGAATTTGAAATCCTTTCTGGAGGCTGCCTGAATGTAGCAACTTTGCAGGTGCTGTGGTGACGTTTTGCCTGTGCCAGCATTTTGACTGGCCACCTTTGATTGTTGGGCTGCCTTGTGTGCCTCGAGTATCATCTTTACACAGCTTCTGCTCAGCAGAGGGAAGTTGTAATTTTCCACTGCAAAACTGTTGAGGCTCATGGTTTCTTTAGTTGCCCAACACAGTGCTGATGTCTGTGTCACAGCAGTTTGGGTGCTACTACTGCAATTCTAGCTTGTAACTGCTAATTCTAGGCTGTGATGTCTGTTCAGCCCTTACCATGGGGTAATAACTGATCCCTCCTTTCCCCTTCAAAGAGAGGTGCTGAGAAGCTGGTCAGTCTGTGGCAGAATGAGTACACATCTCTCTGTGCTCTCCAGTAATGACACCAGTTCTGACTTGAAACTACATGTAAGAATCCTACTGCAGGGTAAGTGAGATTACTATGGCTGATCTGAAAGAAAATTACTTTATTTCTGTAGATCCAAGGAAGACAAAGGTCCATATGAACACACACAAACATGTATATGCATAACATACATATATATATATATATGTGTTCTCTGAGACATAGGTGTTGAGAACTAGAATTCCTCAGTTAGAATTTAGCAGTTTTTCCCCTGAAATATCACTGAAACAAAGGCATCAACTTTTCATACAAGAGTTCTGTTTCTGTGCTTTATTCTGGTTGGCCAGTCCTCTCATCCCTTAGTGATTCTGAGCATGCATGGCTATTTAATGCATGGGAATATCCACAGGCATTTCATTTGTCTCAGTTGTACTGATGGAGAAATATTCATCCAGAAAAAGGTGGGTGACAGGTATTGACGGGCACAAAACATTAGGAAGGGTACAAAAGTAAATCTCCTTCAGGAGTTTTGGAATAATAATCACCAGAGTTTGAGTACCTTGGATGTTCACCTTATTCCTGCTCTGAGAGCAGTGCTGTGCACTGGTGTGGGTGTTGGAGGCTGACATGGATTGAGTTCTTGTGATACCTGTACCCTTGATTTGCCCATCCACATCTAAATAAGGGGAACATTCAGCTTTCAAGGCCACCTGCAAATCTCTGATTTTTATAGATCATTGAAATATGTCTGATTCCTGAGCTATTTTTATCATGGTCAGTGGCATTCCAGGCTGCCCAGACATCTGTGCAGGTTTCCAGCTGCAGAAAGATGTGGCTGTTCAGTGCTGTCAGCAGCCCTTGCTGAGAGGGAGCTTGGAGCACCTCCAGTGCTTCCTTCCAGGATTGTCCAGAAAATAATGCTAATTATTTTGTGTGGAGTATATTTCCTACAACTTGACTAAAAATTTCAAATCTTCATACAATTGTTTTGGTGTTTGTCACCAAAAATGTAAATAAGCCAGAATATAAATAAGGTATAAAGATATAAGTAAGATATAAATAAACCAGAAACAGAATACCCAGAGAGATCTGGATTTTGACCCTGAAATACCAGATGGAGAGTTTCTGAATAAGAACTTTGGCAAATCTGCAGTAATTATTTAACCTTAGTTGGCTTTAAATTTTAGCACCACCCTTCCCTGGCTGTACTTTGTTTGCTTGGTTTGGGAACTCCTACCAAGAAAGGATCAGGACTTTATTGATTTAATAGTACAGAGGACTATCCTGACACAAGGGAATTGATTTAGGTAGAAATACACTTGAAATGAGGAACATGGTGTTCTGTGGGCATTCTTAATTTACATTCAAATGAATAAACTCATAAGCAGGAAAACTGAGCAAGTATCATATACAAATTATTATGCAATATTGAGTACACAGATAAGGAACAATTCTGAATTTCTAGCAAACAATTAGGGATTAGAGATGCTTGTTAATAATAAATTAAACCAAATTTGTTATCAGACCCCAGTGGGAAGACTTGCATGACTGGAAAATGAGAATAGCAGATAATAACTTATTTAGGGAAGTCTGAATGGATTGAAAGTAAAAGGATTGGAGTCTAATTTAGTGGCTTTAATTGTTTCACTCTCATTCATGATTTGAAAATGTATGGTCTCACATAGGAAAGGATCACTGCTATGGGAGACAAATCTTGTGAGAGGTGACTTCTACAAACAGGAGAGCTAAGCAGCTAATCAACCCCCTGGCTAGAATATCTAGTCAAAATAAATATATTTTCAAGATTAAAAACTGTAATAAATAATACTAATACTAATAATAGTAATAGTAATAGTAATAGTAATAGTAATAGTAATAGTAATAGTAATAATAGTAATGATGATGTAAGTAATTGTAAGTATATTGTAATTTTCTGGTTTTAATAGAAACATTCATTTTGAGACTGCTTGAATTCTTTTGCTGAATTTTAAGAAATCATGGGCAATAGGATTTTGGGTGTAATTTACTGATGTTATTTGGACAGAGAGTGAAAATAATTACTAAAATATATATAAAGTTATGCAACAAAGGCATTATACAGAAATAAAACTGAAGAAAGGATAGATTTCTGTTGATGATTATAAATGAGGAACTGTAGGAATAGTTTTGGTTTTTAAAATGCCATGAACAAAGTTTTGCTGTTCTATCAGTATTTAATAAAACCAGATGTAATTATAAATAGTGGTACAAATTTTCAGTAATTTTCTGTCATTGGGAAAAGCTGTTCCATATAATACCTATAATAAGTTGTTGTAGCTTACATAACAGAAATCTAGAGGATTATTTTATATGTCGGTGTTAATTAAGGAATCTTCAGTTTAAAAATAAATAAAAACCAAAGTCAGTGACTGGAATATGAGATTAGATAAGATCAGGTGACACAGAGGGCAGACTTGTGCTGTGGGGAGTGGCTCCTGCAGGAACCAGGAGTGGTTTCCAGGTGCCTCAGTCCCACTTTCCCTGGGCTGGAAGGAGCAGTTTGGTGATTTCAGCACAAGTCTGGAGGCTCAAGGAACATCAGCTGCCTCTGCAGATGCCAGCATTCCTCAGCCACCAGTTGCACAAGGAGTTTAAACCAGTTTTAAATGGAGTTTAAAGCCCTTTCTCTGGCCAAATCCATACCTGCCCACAAACCTTGGGTGGTTTCACTCTTTCTTTGCTGTTGGGGGTGTTTCTGGGTGGAGATGCCCTCCCTCAACTCCCTCCAGTTTTACAGGTCCCTGACATTTTGGTGGCTAATCTTTTGGAGTGGCTGGTCTGAGACTCCCAGGTGGTGTCAGAGCAGGGGAACCTGTGGCTGGAGTTGGTAAATTCAGGAGAGGCTGCTGATTCAGCACAGTCACAAAAGCACATCTGAGGGAAACCAGAGTGTTAGGCAATGCTGTCAAAAACAAAAAAAAGGAAGGATGGAAACAATCTCTTAAGTGCTTACACTAGTCTGGTTTGAAACAGAGTCAGGCAGCTGAAATGAGCAGTGATGATGGTGTAAGTAAGGGAAGAACAGAATGTGGAGCTTTCTGGAAGGAGTGCTGAACACTCCTGTGTAGCTGCACTGAAAAATGCTGGGAAGGGAAGAAATTGCAAGACTGAATGTGCTTTGCTACTTTTTGATATGCTGCTTCTGTACTGTGAAGCTTTCACCATGATTGGTATATATCTCCAAAGAATTCAATTTTAATACAGGAAAGTTGGGGCAAACTATCTCAGTAATGCAAAATGTCATTAACAGGATGTGGATAAATACATGATAAACCTGGGAGCTCAGAGGAACACCCCTCTGTCTTTTTTTTTTTTTGTTTCTGTGTCATAATTGATATAAAAGCAGCAAGACTTCTCCCAGTGAGAATGTTTTTAGAAATCTGTTAAACAAAAAAAAATATTTATTTTTTTAAATCAGCCTGGGGTTTTGAAGTTCACTTGCCTATAGGGGAAATATAAATACAGCAACAGGCCCTGTCACAAAGACCTTTATCTTGATTTTAGTAGCAGTAGAATCAGCTTAGAGTGAGCAGCTTGTAGCTTGATATGTTGCATTGCCCCAGGACTACATCAATCCAGGGAATTTATTTTGAATTATGTCTAAAAGTTATTAAGTACATTTTCAAATGCTCCTTTAATGAATTCTTCTTTGAAAAGTCATAATATATATCCTTTTATTTTTATATTAATTGAATGTATGACTTGATGGCTTACAGAAAGTTTTTCCACAAATATGTTTAAAGTTCTGTTAAATATTAAAAAGGCAGAGGCAAAGCATGAGTCAAACTGGGTTAAAAAGTAGATTTAGTATCATCAGCACAACATACTCCAATATAGAAATTAGTGAAACATGTTCAGAAAGAAGAATTAATCTTGTTTTTTTAGAAATTTTTAAGTGACATCTGGCACTGATGTATTTCACATCAGTGAAACACACATCTTGCTCATCAAATTGATAAGATATCTGGTAAGGTATTTTTCCATCATCAGTAGCTGTGGAAGAATATTCTGCTCACTGGATAAATACTGAGGTTGTGATTTGTCAGGTTAAAATGCTACCAAAACAAATTAAATCTTCTTTTAATTTCTGTTTACCCCTGTACATGTTAAGACAAAAATAAAAGCAACTTGCATTGATATTTAGTACTTGCTAAGATAGTTATAAGGTACAGTGCACCTCAATAAAAAACATAAACAAAAAACTGATATTAATGTTTGTGCTTGCTCTGTGGATGTTCTGATCCTCCTCATATTTTTCATTAACAGCAGCCTAAAATTTTTACTTCTTTTCTTTAGTGTGGCACAGCTATCTCTGAGGAGTGATGCCTGCAGCAACACAGGCATCCTGCAAATCCATTTATTTCTGCAAGTGTAGGTACAGAAGACCTTATCTGCTTAAGTTTACAAACATTTTCTGAAGTTGATATAAATCATTCCACTTCAGACATTCTGAGATATATCTCTCCCTTAAAACCCTTGGTGATCCACAGAGGTTTTCAAACCAAACAATTATAGCAGTAGGGAAATCAGATGCTTTTTCCCTTTTAAAGGTATGTAGCTGATCAGTATCATTGTTTCCCACAAAAGTGACTCAGGCAGATGAAATATATCCTCCTTTCTTCTTGTATCCACAGAGTGCATCAGGCCTCAAGATATAACAATATTTACAAGCCCATGCTGCTGTTAAGTGGACCATGCTGCCACATAGTGGAGGTCTGATGCACCCTGTCTGCACCCATTTTATTAAGTTGCATGAATATAAAGATGAAATAATGGGGCTTGTTCATTTGTGTAATAATTAACGGCACATTTGCACTCCCAGCATATCACTGGTGATGTTTACTGTTTGATCAAGTATGATGGATGCCTTGTGGTTGCAGATCCAGATTAGCATAATTTCATCACCAAGGGACCCATGAAAAGGTTCAATTATAGAGCAATCTCATTAATACCAGGGCTTGTTAAACTAATAGAAAGAGACAACCCAACAGCTCTGATACGTATACATGTGCATGGAATATAATTAATGGAAAAGCAACCCATACCTGAAACAAGCTTGAATGATACAATTACATGATATACTAGGCTGACTGAGACAAATGCTCTTCTTAGCTCTGCTCAGACAAAAAATGTCAGCAAAAATACAGACAGCCTTTCTTCCAAAATGTTTATAAAAGATTTTTCCTCTGTCTTTTAGTTACACACACTCCTTTTTTTTTTTCCTTTGCTTTTTTATGAAAAGCTATTTAACTCTTGCTGTCCTCTGATAAGGCAGTAAGACAATCAGAAGCTCCCCAGCTATCCTCTATCTTTAACCTCTCCCTTTTTAAGCAGCCATTTTTCTAGAACTTTACCTCCAAACAAGAACTGTGGTAAGGAAGTTTGTAGAAGTTCTACTTATTGTAGCTGAGAATGTGAGTGGGCAGCCAGCTCCTTCTTTGGAGGAGCACACTTCAAATTTCTCAGAAAGGAGAATAGAGAACTACAGCAAGTGGCACCTGTCATTCATGCATGACAGGAAACAGTTTGAAGTCCAAGCAACAATTTAGTCTTGCAGATTTTCTAGTGACAGACAAACTCTTTCTCTCAGTTTTTTCATCAGCTAAATACTGAAGCTGTGTGCAGAGACAATTTTTCTAAAGCTAATTTTTCTGTATGAAGATGATTGGAGCTCTTAAATTTTTTCATTAAAAAAAATCAGTTTGCATGATGATTGTCATGTTACCTTTTACTTACAAATACACCTTGTTTGCAGTCCCTGCTATTCCCACCATATCAGACCAAGGATGATGGGCATATATTCTACTTTTAATGGTTCAGTGCATCAATTCCATGGCCAGCTGAGAATTTATCCATAGTCTGCTTCCTCTCAAATCATATATTGTATATGAAATATTTCTTTGACCAACCATAGTATTCTGATCTATAATACCTATTAATAATATCTAGCACTCTATTAGTAATACCTAATAGTCTCCTGCTTCAGGGGAATCAGGAACAAGCAGCTGAATGGCCTGAGCTCTGGGCTCTCCACTCTTCAGTGTGTGAGCAGCAGACTCTGAACTCTGTGGGAAGAGAGGTCCCTCCCTCGCAAGGCTCTCAGCAGCAGGTTAGGAGTTATGCACTAGGAAAGGCTGTTAAAATTATTTGGGACAGGCTGGATGTGACTTTTTCATAGCATCACTCTAGAAGACACACATGCCTCAATTGCTCAGAGACTTGGAAGCAGTGAAGGACATTTGGAACCAGCCCCATAGTTGCCTCTAGTTCCCCTTGCAGGAGGCAATATGGCATGCCCATCCATTTGATGTCCCATTGACATCAAATGTTTGAGAAATGGTGAATTTCTCACTGGCTGACATCTTGAGTATTCTGGGAAGGTTTGTTCAGAATTCACTAAAGTGTAAATTTGTTAGTTCCATCCAAAGTAGCCCCATGAGCCCATTCTTATTTGACTCAAACTGCTTAGTAAGGAGTTTCAAAAAAAGCCATGAAAAGCCACTCTCAAGCAAGAATAAGAGTGTCAACACAGTCATGCATCCAAGAAAACTTTCTTTTTCAGGCAGTCTTGTGACACAAGAACTTTGGCTCTCAATGAGGAAAAACTTCCAGATTTTGACACAATCATTCCCATTATTTCTCCAAATGGCTTAAATTCAGCCTTGCTAGAAAGCCAAAACTGATCTCTGCACAGGAGAACCATGACTAAATGTCATTTAGTTTGAACCTGTGTGAAAAGTGGTGCTGGATGGTCACCACAAAGGTCACACAAGGTTGTGAGCTCAGGGCTCTGCCACTGCTCTTCATGAGCTTTGTGGGAAGCTTGGCTTATTTTTCCTGTCCCCCAGTGATGTTGGTGATTCAGGTCAATCCTTATGGCATATAGTGTATTTAGGCACCATTTAAAATGAACAAACTGAAAAACCACCCACACACACAAAAAAACCCCCACAGCAGGAAAAATAGCAAAATCCCTATGTAAATCTAGGAATGCTCTTTCACACTGGGAGTGGTGTGGATAGTCTGTGTCCTAGACTGCAGCAGGACTGACTCTTTTCAATTGGATTTATTTCTCCACTGGCCTCACCAATGGAGACTGGCTTTGGTGATGTCCTTTGAACAGTGTCCCGTGTCCCTGTGATCGAGCTCTTCAATCACCTGGTGCTCATGAAAGCCTGGCATGTCTGCAGAATGCTGTAGAGATGGAAAACTGCAGCAGAGTATGGAAATAAGTATTGTAAGCACGGACAGCATCTGAGGCAAGAACTTTTTGGCAACCGTGAACAGCTCCAGTAAAATGGGTCCTGTTCAGAATACAATAACTCTCTAACAATTCATTGTTGAATCCCTCATTTCCTTTGTAGACCTAATTTTTGCTTAAATTAATTTTTATGCTGATGTGTATATGCTCTGATTCCACCACGTGATCCTATTAAATCTACAGTGGTGCATTTTCTATCACTTCTGCAAGTTCAATTTTTCTGCATTTTTAAGCAAAATAACACTATTCCAAAAATACTTGAAGGCTCATGAATGACTCATACTGTAGTTCATTGAATACCATAAAATATTCAGTGACTCAGAGTCCTAGCACAAACCAAAGGTCCAAAAAAGACTCTATTGTTCCCAATACAGAGGTACAAAATCTGAAGACTTATAAATCAGGCATTAGCAGCTATTCCTGCTTTTGGGGTTGACACTTGTCAAAATTCTAGCTAATCCCTGTGTGGATTTTTTAAACAGTGTAATGGAACTTAATAATTTTTAAATGAGAAACAGTGTGCTTGCTAGATTAATTTCAATTTGTAATGTTGATTAGTTTCATGTGAAAGTGTAATGATTTGGAGGAATATATGACACTGGAACACTGGAAACAGTTTCCAAAGCATAAAGCAGCTGTGTTACATGGTTCCTCTACTCAGAATTACAATAGCAGTGTAGCTCATTTTCTGAATGATTCAGCTTTCATGTTTTGAACACCGAAAGCTTTTATTCTCTAGGGCAACCTGATCCCTACATAGTCCAATGACCATGTCTCTGGCTGAGTGGATTAGGTAGGAAATTACTTAGAATACCCTGGTCCAGAACTGAGAATATTGAGGAATGAGGTTCACTCAAGCTCGTTTCCCATCTGAAAACAAGGCCTCTCTGTGGGTTATGCATCCTGTCAGCTATATCTATGGGTATCTACATTCACTTTCATCATTCCTGATCTTTTAATCCACTATCACTTTGCACTAGCATACATCTACTGATGTGACCGACCAACAGCCATACAAGGATGTCATAAAGGAAAGGAGAACCAGTTTGTCATCTTTATAAATGTGCATTTACTTTTGGACACAATGGCATTTTGAGGTGTGGCCATTCATACACACAGCTTTAAAGGGCAATAACTTCTTGAAATAACATTAGCATGCTGCTTAGTAAGTCCAGACACAATTCAGCTAATGTTTAGGTGGTGACAACATTTGATTTGTGCTGAGGTTTTGATAATGAAACAAAAATGACATTGAGAATCACTTGGCTTCCTTGGAGAAGAACAGGTGCATCAAAGAACCTTTTTAACAGAACTGAGCATAACTGGGATTTGAGGATTTCCCTGGAAGACCCAGGTTCTGTTTAAATGCACTCTCTGGGGCAGATAGAAAATGGTAGATATGAGACTAAGTGGGTACCACAGGAAATAGTAGAACTGTGATACTGTGTTACTGCACCCAGTAGAGTTAGAAATGTCAGTCTGATAGAACAGTCGTATTTCTTACAGAGATTTTTAAAATAAAAAATCGGCAGCCTTGAGCAGATGACTTTTAAATGAATCCATACTCATTGATACATTCCCTTGCCAAGGTGCAATATCATTGATCACAACTGGGACTCATTGTTATTAAGGTTTCTACAACATTTGTATTAACAAGTCACCTTTGTATCGTAAAAAGGGAGAGGGTTGATGGGCATTAGGAAAGCAGCTGCATCATAGCGAGCAGCCAAGAGCACAATGGGTGTCAATAGGAGGTAAAACTACTCCTGCTGAGACAAGTGAAGAAGAAAAATGAAACAGGAGGATTTGTTCCAGCAGCCCTGTCTAATTGTTTATTCCTTTCTCATTCCATCCTAGCCACTTAAGGGCTGTGGCTTCTGCCATGTAAAAGGAAAAATCAAACCTTGGGCTGCTTGGGGTTTCTCTCTCTGTAAATGAGTGGAATTTGGGTGCTGGGAAGCTGTGGGCAGGGTGATGGCATGTTACCTTTTCCTGATTAGCTACAAGGCATTTACTTCAGATAAGTGCAGGGTGAGTGTATGACCTCATAAGTGGCCCCAGCCAAACACTAATAGTCTACTTTAGAGAGGAGATTAGGTTCCACTAATGGTGTCACAGCATGAAATAAGATGCAACATATTAACTGGGGGAGAAGGAGCACGAGCAGAGGGGGGGAAGCTTGGAATATGAAAGGACAGCTTAAAGGTAGAAAGAACCCAGGGACAGCCCAGGGCATCTATAGCTCCTGAATGAAAGCAGATTTTTCTTTTTTCAGATTTTTCAGGCTTCTTGTGCAGAAAAAGATAATTTGAAATAATAGGGGTACTGACTCCACAGTACCTGGCACCCACAGGTTTGGCTCTCCTGAGTGAGCTGGGCAGTGCAGGGAGCCCAGAGCACAGCTGTGCCACAGCTGGGCTCACAGAGGGGCAGAATTAGACCCCAGCAGGTCTCTGATGGCTGCAGGGTGTCTGTGCTGAGGGCTGGACTGGATTCATCATATTCTGAGAGCTTCTAACAGCAGGAACCCAAAGCATTGTTACTGGGAGTTCCATCCAGTGCAAACTGACGTGGTCCTGCTCCCCTCTGACACCTCTGACTCTCTCTATTTTGGTTACACCACAAGCTGCAAAAATGAAAATTTTTTCATCACTGGTATCACTGGAGCTGCTGTGCTTCCCAGGAAGAACAAGTCAGGCATTTCCCATAATCAGCAGAGAGATCTCTTACAAAGAGCAAACAAAACAGTTGAATTCAAAAGTTTTCTGTCAGTTGAAAGATATCTGGCAAATTTTATTATCACTGTTATTTTATCCACCTAAACTGAAGGAGAAGGAGCAATTTTTAACAAATCACATAAACATTTTTTTATTCAAAGGGTCATTCTTGGTTCTAAACCAGTAAAATTTGGTGGAGGAATTTCTGCTCTAATTTAAAGGATTTCTACATTTTTGAAGCTTAGCACATTGGTGCTGACCACGTTCCCCAATAAGCAGAAGTTAAATGGTTGGCTCATGCATGTGAAAAATGTTTTGGCCCCTTGTCATTTCTCAGGTTTTGTTATTTTTATGAAATGAGTGTACCAAATGAACACAGTGAAACAGAACTGCTCCAGCACCTATCTGAGCAGGGATACCCATGGTATCTATGCTCACTTTCCAGTCTGTGATCTCCCATTGGAATCTCCTTTTACATGCTAGGAATTGGGCAATAAACTCTATATTGCATTTTCTACATGCCAGATGTCTTAACTTTACATAGAAATCCAGCAGAAAATAAACACTTGAATTAGAACCTAATTTCTTATTATGAAGAAATCTTAAAACATCATAAGGAATTTTTCAACCTATGCAATGTATAAATGGTTTTGCAGTCAAGGGCAATTTAAAGTTCAGGCACAGTTTAAGAGGCTAGAATGAGAGAATCTTTTTCTGAAGGCTGTCTACTGATTTTACTGTTGTTTACAAGCTGAGAGCATGTGATTAACAACACTCTGGCTTTGAATAGCAGGGCACTGGACTTCTCACTAGGAGATGTGTTCATCTATTGAAGCACTGGGGTGTAACTGCAGTGCTGCTGCTGATGTGGAGAAAGATCCTAGAGTGATCTGCTCTTGCAGGAAACAACTTGTATTTTCAGGGAAGCAAAAAGGTGCTGAACTAAAGCACAGATGTTAATTTCTGTTCTCATACACACACACATATATATATCTATGTATGCATATAGACATTTTTATAAGTATATATACATGTTTACAGACATATGTATAAAACTGGGAAGTGACAATCACATAACAGATTTTTTTTGAAAGAGCACCTTAAAAGCACTGCCTAATTTCAGGGTTGGGTTTGAGGCAGAGCAGATGACCTAAGTGCATCCCATGCCAACATGCATCTGATGAAAACATTTATCTCTGGAAAGATGAATAGTTGAATTGTGGTTCTTTGTGTGGTGACAAGATTAATTTGGAATAACCCTCTCTGGAGATGATACCAGCCACCCAGGCTTGTTATCCCAGAGAGTTCAGTGTCAATTGGAGCTATCAAACTATTTTCATTAGGTAAGTGCCTCCTTCTGCAGTATTACACACCCATTCATTCCCATCTCAGTTATAGACTCTTTGCTCCACTGTAGCTAATACTGTTGAGAAGTTGGATATTTTTTAAGCTGTGCATAATTGCTGCTAGTGGGAGACTGGGCAGTTTAATGTGCCTACAGCTGCCAGCTTGGCAAAGCTGTGTTTAGTGTATCTGATACCTACACTTGGTAGGGCTCATGGAGCAGGCATCCTTAGGCTCAGACTCCCTGAGGAGCATGTTGGTAGCTGTACTCAGAGGACAGAAATAAATGCAGGAATTTGGTTTCTTTTGTCCTGTCACACAGTTCATGATGTGTGATCTGATCTTTGTGACACAAGCCCTGTTGGGACACAGGCAGCTCTGGATTTGCATGGTCTGGTCCAGCTGCCTAGGGAATTGGTACACTGCATCCCAGTGGGAAGAGAGGGGGAAAGGAAAGGGGAAGGAAAGGAGCCCATGTAGCTCCTGCTGGTAGCCAGTCTTCCTCCAGGGGACACTGAGCACCTTGGGCCAAGGTGAGAAACAGATTTTGCCATTCCACATGCTCCAATACTGAATGCAGCACAAACAGAGTCAGGAGAGGCAGCTACTCCTGCAGCTGTCATTGCAGAAGTTGTATTCCACTCTGTCCACAAGGCTGAGTTCCTGAGAGAGACAGGAGCTTTCAGACATGTCCCCATCATGTCCCTGGGGGCTTGGTGGCTCATAGTGCCACTCAAGGGTGGCAAAGCACTGAGCTCTTGAGGCAGTTTGAGAAGGCATCTCCTACTCAGCACTGTTTTCTCCTCAGAGATTTTTAATGGTGGTTCTGGATGCTTCTGCAGGAAAGGGTGTTTGTCACAAGTTCTCTGCTCCCTTGTATTGCAGTCTAGGCCACAAATAGCTGTGTTCTCTGGTGCAGTACCAGTGGTCCTGTACCAGCCTTTTTAACACAGTAGCAGAGCACAGCTAAAGCAGAGACTGGGGCTGGGGGTAAAAAACCAACTCATATTTTATTATATGAGTTACAGCATAGACAATGCATTTTCCACATAGTTTTCAGCCTCAGAAAGATAATGCAAGAGCCATGTGTAGAAACCCACAGCCTGCTATAGATGCTTCTCACTTTTGCCGCTCTTTGAGGAACTTGAAAACTGTCTTGCTATTTTTAAAATACTGATTTGTCTTCTAATTTTCTTCTCAGTAGTCTTGCTAACCAAATAAATAAACCAGAGGCATGAGATCTGCTGCTCTAACTTCTCTGCCAGATGAGCACAGAAGGTTCTGTACATGCAATTTGAAAGGTTCATATATTCCTATGCTTGCACCCAATTTTCATAAAGCAGCAGGTTTAGAGCATCACTGCTGCAGGGCACACCACCATTCCCTGCTGGAGCTCCATTCAATATATCTGCTGCAGGTGAGGAGCCCATCACTGCTCCCAGGGCTGTTTGGAACACTCTGGCCACTGACCCCAGTTGTGACCACCCTCACTTCCCAAAGTGCACAGATTTGTCCTTACACCCTCTCTGGGAGCTGCTGGAGCTGCAGGGGCTGGGTGTGACTCTGGTCTGATCCCAGTGCCCTCACACATGACCCCAATCAGCTTCACTACAATTCTCATGGTACCCACAGGGTTTCCAGATGGAAAGAGAAAAAGAAATGTTATCAGCACAATCCAAATGGAAAAGGGTAAATTTTTTTTTCCATAGGCAATCTCTGATGTTGGTACACAGGAGTTATTAATTCATCCTTTTGTATAAGAATGGTTTCATTTGTTAGAACAAGGTAAATATAACAGGCTTACTTTGATTATCAGGTCCCTTTTTTCCTTTTAAAATGGGAAATAATGCTAAAAGGAATTATCCTTTATATTAATGCAATTTTATTTCTCCTCAAATCTCACAGTCTATGATATGGAAGGAATTGGTCATTAAATCTATTGCTAACTTGTACCTAATAATGAATATTAGTTGCAGCTGCACTAAAATGAGAATTGCCTTTTGTACTGACTCCAAGCCACAAGTCAAGTAATAACCAGCAATACTTTCTCTCTGTAAACAGCTAGATGTAGGGCCACCCTTCAACAGCACAGGAAAAGACATTTCACAGTGGTTTTAACTATTTTGCAAAGTATTTTTGTGTACTTTAGAAATAAAACTCTGCAGAAATCAATTGGACATATTCAGCATTTGCATTGGTGTTCATGAGTTCTCATCCTGCCTTCAGGGATGTGAAGGATGTGCCTGCATTTATCCTGTAATCTCCCATGACTAAAAGAAAGTTTTGAATAAGTCTATTAAAAAAAGTTTGACAGTTTTCTCATGAAATGGAACAGTAATTTTTAGAGCTTCTGAGGTATTTTGATTTCTACTTTTTTCCACCAGAACAAGAGGAAAACACAATTAAATTTATTTCTCATAATTCAAATTTTGTATCTCTTTTCACAAGGAAAAACATATCACTGTAGTTTTGATATTATTTTAAAATAGGTGTTTGAAGAAATAATCTCACATTGCATAGCAGCTGGCTGAGCATAATATAATTATATTAATCATCTCCAAACCATGATGTAAGTAACTAATCAGCTCAAAACCAAAAGCTGCTTTGGCTTCCCTATAAATTCTGTAGTACTAATTTCACCAATGCCTTTCCAGACACACTTTTCCCTTCTGTCTTAGTAAATGTTGTGGATGCAGTGAGAGATTCACACTTCAGCATCCTGAGGAGAGCAGGAACAGCTGAAGTTTGTGTTTGCTCACTGCTTTCAAGGTTCCAGCAGAGCTGCTGAGTGCTGGAGCTGGGAAAGGAGCAGTGCTTCTGGACAGTCACTCAGCTGGTTGTGTTCACTCTAGGTGGGATAAATAAATAAGGTGGGCAGTGACTGGAGGGAAAAGCTGCTGAATCTCTTCCTTGGCACAACCCAGCATCTTCATTTGCAATTCACTTCTTGTTATACAAGTCCCTTTCTGCCAGATTTTGATTTTTTGGTTGTTTCTTCATTAAAATAATACCTGCTAAGGAGCCTTTCTTGATTGTAGGAATTTTCAGTGCAGTTTAGAGGTGCAGCTATGCTATAGTGAGTCAAAGCTGTTTGCAGCTAGGCAGTTTACTGAATAAATATCTAGTGCCAGAGTTCACACATAGCTGTGCACATGTGGAATTCATACATACAAGTTCTTTTGTTAAGTAAGACTAAAGTTTGAAAGTTTGAGTTAGGGCCTGAAATTAATGTTCCTGTCCTGCTCCTCCTCCTCCACCCCCAATAATAAGCAACATGCTGAACTGTGGAGACCTCTCATCATCATCTCACTTTTTATTTAATAGCAACCAGATCTTTTTACTGCCAGATACATGCTGAGGTTTTGATGACATGCATATGATGAACAGTGGCCAGTAAGGTTAATCTCAGATCTATATTTTTTAAGATCCCCATGAGGATGGACTTGTGCACCTGCTGTCAGCACGAAGATGGCTTTCCCAACTGCAGCTCACCTCACGGCATGTTCTTGAAAACCTCTCACTTTGAACGTCTCTGCTTAATGAAAATGCTCTCACTGACAGTGAAAAATGGAACCTATCAATGTGCTACCAGCCCACATTTCCATTGCTACCATCTAAACTTCAGAGAGCTGCTGCCCTCAGTGAGAGGCAATGATGCTATTGCAGCCTGACAAGGGCATATTGAGACTTGGGCATAGATTGCACAAATGCTCTCATAATTTTATCTTTTAGAATGGGCCTTGCAGAGACATAACTAAAAAGTGCTGGCTTACAGGGCAGAAGAGGGATCAGCTTGAGAGTTCAGAGAGCAAGCAGAAATTATGAGTGACCCAAAGGTAAATGTGTGTGCATGTTCCCATTAAGGATAAAAGAGGCAACAAGTGAATCCACTACCAAAACCAAACAGATCACAGCTCAGGCTGTGTTTCTAAAAGATCAAGAAAAGTAAATCGATCTTACCCTCAGATGCAGCACCTTCTAATAGCTCTGCCAGGGATGTCAGCAGTGCTGCTGGCTGCTGCACTGTAGCTACGTGTCTCATTTCAAACTGCAAGCTGTGAACTGTCCCAGCAAAAACCTCAGCAACACAATTAATCAATTTAAGAGTCCTAAGTCACGAAGAATAGACAAAGAGTTTTCTTTGCAGTGTCCTGCATAACTGGGAGCTGTCTGGTCACTCCTACAGAAACAGTGTTCTACAAGCACACCTTTGGACACAGGCTCCTTCCTGCTTGTCCAGTAGAGAGGAGTTGAATGTGCTCAGGGTCACTAAGGACACTTGCATGGGATTCTAGATGAAAACACTGGATATAGTCCCTGGGCATCAACAGAAGCCCTAGTAAGACAAAGGTGTCTTCTTGTACTACTCCCTCAAAAGGGATATTACTTTCTTCCAGCCTAAATTTCAAAAACTCAGTTTTGGGAAATGGTTTGGAGGAAAGATGCTTTTATTTTAGTGAAGAATGGGACTGGAGGAGGGAAGTCAGAACACTGTTAAGTTTGGAGGACTTACCACTGATAGTGATCCTCTGAACTGCCAGTGATTTTATTATATGCTTGGCATGCAGAAGATGAAAATTCAAAAATTGAGCAATATAGGGAACTCCAGCTGAATCTCCAAATCCATGACCATTTTTAAATCACCAGTCTTGGCTGTTGCAGCATAGCCTGACCCCCACTGTGCTCCAGGAATCAGAATTTGCATCCTTGGCCAGCAGCAGCTTAGAGCCTGGTCCCACTGCACTGGTGATGGGGATGGGTGTGCATGCTCCCAGCCCCAGGATTCAAGTGCTCCATGGCTTCAGGCACCTGGCCCCAGCACTAAATAACCTCTGCTCTCACTGCAAAGTCTAAATTATTATAAATCATATTTAGTATTAACTTACTCACAGTAAGCTATAATATAGCAGAGATATTGAGAGCTGGCCTGGCCTTTTGAAATGCAAATTAACAGTCGAGTAATAACTAGGTGCTTTTGCCCCTAAGAAAAGCCAAATGTTGAGCCTGTTTTTGCAAAGCTGAAGATGTGCTGTGTACATTGGAGCACAGTTTCACAGCACACACACAGAGCCATCCAGCCCAGCCAGCACCAGCTCCCAGCCCTGGTGCCACCAGGCTGTGCTTCCTTTCTCATGACTCTGGCTTTGAAGTTGAGCTGCAGCATGTTCAGCTGTGCTCAGCAGGAGGGCTGAAGGCCTGAATATTCAGATTTCATCTCTGTTTATAGAGTGGGCTTTTGAGATGTAGGAATTCTGTTTCATTGCCCAGTGTCTGGGGGAAGGGCTGCTGAGGTTGTTAATGGGTCCCCAGGAGCTCCATCCCTTACACAAACCACTGGAGGCCCCTTCTGCTCCTGTTAATGGCCACATGGACCTAGTGCATAATATCAGTACCTTTAACAGAGCTTTTTATTTGTATCTCTGATTTTATTTCTGCTTGTTTCATATTGGCTGCATGCTGCAGCAGACAATATTTAGTCTATTCCACTTAACTAGTGCTGCTTTAAAGTTGATTTTGATGCATTATTGCTTTCTGCAGTGGCTGATACACACACACAAAGTTTCCTTGGTTTCCAGAAGGAAAGAAAGTATGAAATTTGATAATATAACAAGGAAGCAATTGATTTTCTGAAGCCCCATGTGCTGCTTCAGTGTATGCAACACTCTCCTGTAGACATGCACATAACAGCTCAATTATTGAGTGGGTGCCCAGGAAGGGGGAGCAGAAGAGTATTTACCTGTTCTGTCCTTTCATTCCAAATCCAGACAAGCAGAGAAGCATTGTGGTATTCCTCCCAAACAACTTGGGAAGAGCATGCTTAAGTCTCACAAAGCAGAGCTCTGGGACCTCCCCTGTTTCCCAGGCTCCTGCACCACACCACAAGGTGCAGCACTAGGTACCACAGGGCTGAGGCTGCTGCTTCTGACAGAAATGGGATGTAGCTGCACTACAGCAAAGTAGGCTGGGATGAAGGAATGAATCCCTGTCCTGTTTGTTTCACAGGGGACACTTTCTCCCATTACAGAAAAACTGGCAGCTTCCAGCTGTGCAGAGCTGTGCACAGCCAGGGAAGGGCCAGGCTTGCCAAGGGGTTTGTTGCCTGTCAACAGAGAGTGGCACTTTGTGGGGTGTGGCTGGGGTGGACCTGTGACTCCTCTCTGCTGCCAGTCCCTATTACAGGCCATCAGCCTCTCCAAAGTTATTCCTGCCCTCTGTCTTTCTCTTGTGGCCAGATGCTCCCTATTCTTTATCAAGTACTGATATATGAGTGAGTAGGAACAGAAATATTGAACTGGGTGAACTGTTTTATCACTGGGTAATTCTATGGTCCATGCAGCATAATTAAAGGTTAATGTGCTCCTTCCTACTCAAGGTCACTTTGTGTATTTGAAGTTTCACCTTAGACTTAAGACTTCCCCTGCACAGGAGAAAGTGCTACAAATAAATGAACTGACCTATTCTACCTCTTCCTACTCTCTGGAAAGGCACATTTGTCTGTAAATTGTGGGCACTACCCATCAGGAAGTGCTGTACAGGCTGCATACAGTTACAGTGCTATATATGGAGCAATTTCATAGGGTATGTGCTTTCCTTTTTTTTTTTACCTTTTCTGGTTTACTCTACAAAATAATTAAGCAGCCTAATGGAGAAGGCACAAGAGAGGTGCCATTGGCTGAAGATTGCAGTGATGTGGCTCCACTGTGAATCAAGCACCTGCTATTAAAAGTAACACACTAAAGCAGAATTCCATCAATTTACTGTTTGGGTTTTTTAATATTCATAAAAATATATTTCCTGAGGCAGCAGGGATAGCAGTGGAAGGAAGGACAGCTAACATCCGCATCTTCTCCATGTGATTAGAGTATTTGCATCAAATACTTTATTATGAAGGCTGGAGAACAAGAAAAGCACATTCAGCATCATATGTTATGGCACAATCCCTCTCTGGTAGAGCAAACAATGGGACCATTATACAAGCTGACATATTTTTTGTTTCTAATATATTCTGCTTCTTTGTGTCTGTGTGTGCTTAAATAGCAGGCACAGATGTACTGTTTCCAAAGGTCTTTGACTTGTCATGAGAATACTGTCTTTACCAGTAAAATAAATTGATTACTAGTGACAATGTTAACTATTATACAAAGAACACAGCTCTGGTGGGCTTTGTTGGATTTTAGAGAAAAGGTGATTATTTCTTCTTTATGACAGTTTGAAAGGTTTGCCATGTGGATATGGAAAGATTTTGCTCATGAATATGCAGAGCAATGGCAACAGGCCGGGGAGCCAGATCTTCACATTGACCGTTGGCTGGGATTGAGATAGAAGAAGAAATAAAACACAAGACAAACACAAAATGTACAAAACCAGCACAGGAGGTGGTGTTAGAATATTCAGTCGTGAGGATATTGTGCAATATTGTATCTGTGGTATAACATCCAGTTGATGACATAGCTACAGGGAAAGCAGTGCCAGTGGGATGATGCTCAGGGCATCAGGTTCACTGTAAGGGCCACCAAATTCTTGAATATGGCTAGGGATTATTATTTGATGCTATGATCAAGTATCCTCTGAGCAGTGACATCAGGAAACTGGCCTATGACACAAGGCAATACACTTCTCTCATCAAGATGTGTTGAAATTTTTCTGGGAAGCATTCTGGCTTGCTGAAGAAAAACCAAACAATTCATGAAGGTACTGCAGTGTGCAGAGAAACTAATGAAGGAAGAGAGTGAAAAACACAGCCACAAAATACCTACTTGTTCTATTACAATGGCTTTTTCCTTTTATAAGGAAGTATTATAAAAGGCATACTTAGAGTAAATCCTTTACTAGAACCTTTACATTTCTGCAGGTTTTTGCTCTAAAACAGTTTCAAAAAGTTCACCTACAGATCTCATGTTAAAATAATTTGGGATCTTTTCCAATCTAATTTAAGATGCTACAAATATTTTGTGCAATGAGATTGGAAATTATCCATTTGCTCCCCCTAGAAAAGGCTATGAGCTCTCCCTTGATTGCAGTTCAGATCATGCTGCTAAACACCAATTTAGAACACAAATCAGGCTCCTTGTTGATTGCAGTTCAATTCATGCTGTAAATGCCAGTTCTCTGATCAGCAAGATGCTGCTCTGTGGGCTGTGACCTGGGCCTCCCAAAGCAATGGATGCCCAATTTTTACATAGGCTGCATTACTAAAATTAGGTCTGTCCTATCAAATCATAATTAAGGATACAGTTCTTACCTGATCCTACAGCAAGCCTTGCCCTTTATATTGAAATATTTTTTAGTGACTCATCCAGAATTAGTGACAACTATGCATTCCTTTGGCACATGTAATCTGCCTTTCCTTTAAGTCATTGACTCTCGTTCAAATATCTATGACATCCTTAATGCATTTAATCTTCCTTCTGTTTAGAAGACTTTTTCTTAGATTAATTCTTTCTCAGGTTGCTGAACATTTTTTGATTTTCCTTACTGATCAAAATGCTAATGGTTTTCACAATTGGTCTTCAGGTCAGAGTGAAAGAAGGAGCAAGACTCCTAAAATCTAGCTATCATCATCATCTTGCTGATGAGGCTTCTTTTTCCCTGTTCTTCACTGTTAAATCCTCCCTGGCACTGCACAGCCTTTGTTGGCCCTTTTCACATCATTTGGCTCCAGTCCCTGCCCCAGTGCTGTTTTTCCCTGCCCAACACCTCCAGCCCCAGCCCTCATCTGTGTGAGTGCTCTGTAACCCTTCAATGGCTCCTGAAAACAAGCTCATCAGTGAAATGAGCCCCTTTTCCACCACAGAAACCTCCAGGACAGAGCATGAAATGTTCCTGTGTTCATTCTTTGATCTGTGGTGAAATGTGGTGCACGACAGAGCTGCTGTTTGTGGTGGGATTCTTCTTTTGCTTTTAAAATGTCAGATGAATTCTATTGCATTTTTGTGGACCTAGAGATACCTCAGCATGTTTAGGAAGTTTTGGCCATTGTAATTCTTCCAGTTCTCTGCTCCATCCTCCTGTTCTTATTGTACACACCTGTCCAGCCTTCCTTAGCTGTTCCTCAGCCTGATTCTTTCTGATCTTCACACTTAAAGCACCTAAACTCCATCCCACGCTCTACCTTATTCCTAATCTGACTTTATGTCCATTCTGCCTCTGTTGACTAATGTTCTTAAAAATACAGAATACGTAATAAAAACCAGTATTTTAAAATAAACAGGTTTAAGCAAGGAAGTACAAAAAATGTATCTGATACTTTTTGGAACCTTTCTTGACCATTCTTCTGATTAATAAACCGGCTTTCTTCTGTATGTTTTGTAATTGCTGAGAATTTATTATACAACATGTAAAAAAAAAATCTTACTGAAGTCCTGCAGAGACTTGTATGGGAAAGACCCTAAACTGAATGAAGGGTGGAATATGATAATAAAGGAGACTGAAACCAAGTTTGCTTTGTCACAGCAATTTCTAATAAATCTTTATGTATCATGTGGTCATAGTTGTAATGAAAATATTCTCGTGAATAGAAAGTACAAAATATTCATTCAAAAGCACCTACCAGCTGCATATATGGTATTAATGGAAAGACTGATACACCTAATCAGGGGTTCACATTTCAAACCAGGAGGCCTAACAGCTTCTGAGATATAAGTGAATGAAAATTCATGATTCTGTATTGTGCCCAAGAGCCAACTTTACTGCTATTGCCATATAATTATTTATAGCTGCAAACTATCAAATGGAATTGCTTCCCACCACCTTACTACATGTGGTAATTGATGTGAAGTGAGGCATTGCGTCCCCAGCTGACCCCAGCATCCTGGAAGTCAGATGGATTTTATCTAACTCAATTATGATTGATATTATCAGAATCCATGGAGCAGGGCACGGTGTAAGGGGCTTTGTAAGTGTGTCTATTGATTGTTTCTCTGTGTCTCTGTGTCTGTGCATGTGTTTCTCCAGGCTGTGGCAATGGAGCTGTCTCTGGGGAGAAGAGAAGCAGCATTGCTAACAATTTCCACGTGTAAATATATATTTCTGATGGCTTAACTTGCCCTCATTGCCTCACAGGGATTGCCAGAACTTGCACTACAAAACCCCTGAGTTCACTGGAAAAGAATTTTGCTACAGTAAGAAAATTTGCCAGTATGGTTGGTGGGGTTGAAAAGCAAAATGTTCTGTGATCTGCTGTGCTGAGAGCAGAGCAGGACAAGAATTCCTGAGTTCTGTTCTGGGCAGTTCCTCCTCCCCAGGGCTGTGCCTGTGCCAGCAGCCAGCCCTGCCACTGCCTCCTGCAGAGCTTTGCCAACACAGGCACAAGGCTGCAGCAGTGAAATGCAGCTTTCCCCATGGCACTCTTGCTATTTCCAGAATCTGAAGTTCAGGGACTGCTGTTTAGGTCTGCATCACTGTGTGTAATAATCTCTAATGGATGTTCCTTGTCTGAATTTTCTCCAGTCACCTTCTGAACCCACACACAATTTTAACATCATCTGTTTTGATAAAATAGGAAACATGTAAAGTAATATGTATTTCTATATAAGTGCTGTTTTGTAATTTCCTAGACTACTCCCTAACTGATGCAGTATTATGAGAAATGGTGACCATTTATTCCCAAATCACCTTTTCTATGTTAAGGAGTATTTTTATGGACTCCTCACAAAACCTTTCCTGTCCTAATCAAAGGAACTTTATCTAATTAATTTTTCAGTAACCTTTCAAAAATGTTGTTGTCATTATTATTTTTCTCTATGTTACTCTGTAATACCACCTTTGAGATCAAACACTGAAAAGTATTCACAAATCAGGGATGCTCTGTATAAATAATGTTTTTTCCATCCCTTACCTAAGCATTGAGTTAATGTTTACTGTCCATAATTACCCTCCCACTTTGCTAAGTGATAATAAATTATTTAGGATGCCATACTGTGTTTCTGGTTTGGGGTATTGTTTTCTCTTCCCTTCCCCCCACCTGTGCAATGTTTGCTTTTTGTCAGCATCTTGTCTCTTTGGCCATTTTATCACCAAGTTGCTCAGAGATTCTTCACCAAGCCTCTGTCAGTTTATGGTTTTACTGTCCTGGTAATGTTCTACTAGATATTAAATTGCCACCAGGATATGCACTCCTCCATTTTCTTAAATCACTTGTGAATATGTCCCACAGAGCTCTGTGGGAAGGTGCATACCCTTCACAATGAAAAATCAATTATTTAGTCATCATTTGGTTACCAACATGTAGGATGGATGAGTTTACATGCTGGAGAAGATGTTTCACTGCTCTGCCTGTCCTTTTTCTGAATTTTAAGTTTTTAAGCTTTGTGATGGCCTGGGTGCAGATAGCCCACTCAGTTACAAATTTGGAAATTCAACAAGGCATCTTCCTGGCCTGCTTTGTGCACTCATTTTGCAAGGAGCATCCAAAGAGTCAATTCTTGCACTATTATAAAATTGCATCAAATTAATGTCTGATCACTGTGCAGCTGGAACAGACTGGAACAGGTTGCCCTCCCTGGATTTGTCAGCTGATAGAAATATCTATTAAAAGTTTTTTTGTGAGGTTATAATGGGAAGTCTGGATGGCTTCTTAGGAAATAAGTCATAATTCCAGGTATTGGCATTTTAGAGCTTTTCATTCACTTAAGTAAAAGTTCTTAGTATTCCCTTCAGCAAAGCACAGATTTACTTTCTCCACAGAATTTCTATAGTGTGCCTTTCTTTTTTCACAAGCTCCTGGGAGTTTCCCACCACTGCACAAAGCAGCCATAGGGCAGACCTGAACTGTCCTGTTCTTTGCCTGAAGACAACATTTGGGCTACAGGAAGTCAGTTAAGGAAAGTTTTCCTCTTCCCTGGAGGAACACAGTTAGGAGATTGCAATGTATCCACACCCAGCTATTGCCAGCTGTCAGAGAGCCCCTTGGAGTCCTGAGCTCCTGTAGCTTTACAGCATTAAAGGAAAGGTACATTTGCTCTTCCATCCTACCAGACCAGCCACACACCAGATCTCTTGAACAGGAGGGTCTTTAACTAATGCTTATGTGGGAAAATTAAAAACAGTTGAAGATGGTGAACTGTAAGCAACACTGCCTCTTTTTATAGCCATCAACTTCTAGTGAGATAAAGAAATAAGCACTGTTATTAAAAGATTCAATATCCATTTCACAACAAGAAATTCACAGAGCTATGAAGTTTCTTGCTAACTTAGAGATGTACATTTTCCTGATATATCTGGAAATAAAAAAGAATACTCATAAGAATACGTATAATGCACTACCTGAGGCATTGAAAGCATGCTTATTTTATATTTCTCTCCTCAGAAAAGCAATATACTGCTAATTCTATTGTTACTGTTATTTAAACCCTGTTATTTAAAGTGGATAGTATCTGTTTGGGCTGTATCCTCAATATCATGCAAGCTTGCTTACATATTCAATCAAAATTTATGAAATTTTCTTTTCCAAAACTCATATCTCAATGATAAATCTGCTTGCTTTTGGTTGGGTTTTTATCTTTTTTAATGTCAAAGAATACTGCCTAACATAGGAAATGGATGAAGTTGGATCTCCTGATTTTGGTCATCCAGAGACAACCAGTCTGTCTTTGAGTGAGCCTTCAAAGGCAAGATGTTTATATCACAGGTTAATTTTGCCTCTGAGTGTCAGCCAACAAGTAGGCACCTGGCCATGGGATTCTCCAGCACTTTAGCCCAAGTAACTTTCATGCTTCTACAGCATCTGACATGGAGTTCACCTGCTAGTGGCTGACCCAGTGTTTAACAGCAATTCACCACTGGAAATAGTCTTTGAAATTCATAAATTCAAGGCAAGCCTGGTTTATGGGAACTGATAATGCTGTATTAGTTGCTGGAAGTTAATGAGGTCCTGTGTTTGAGTACAACCAGATTAAAATGAAAAACGAACCACATTACATTCTGTTTCGACAATTATTATCAGTTGGTTGTAATATAAATATGCAAATTTCTCAGCTTGAACTTTAACATCTTCTGTAGAGACCATTCATCTCTTTAAAGTATTAATTTAAGTTGTAAAAGGATCCATACATCATTGCATGTCATTTTGAAAACAAATATTAATCAATTTTACACTCTGAATTGCCACTGTGCAAGTGTAATGTCCATTATTTTGGAGCAAGTCAGTGGCAAGAAATTTACATATTCATTCTTGGCTTAAGAAATCATATGATAATACAAGTACAACACAAGAAATTCAAAAGACTTAAGACCTTATCATCATCTATTCAATGGCAAAAAGACTGCCTTTGCATTCTCAATGCATTGGTATGCAGATTAGGAATATGTTTCTCATTCCTATCAGTATAACCTTGAAAGCTGGTGACAGCTGAAGTGTAGTCATAAGTTTTCTCTTCCAACAGAAAAAACAGAAAGAAAAAGAGGCATTGAGTGTAAAGGATACAGCAATTTCAAGTTTTATGATAAGCTTTTTGATAATGTATCTGACTACTTAGACTGCACTATGTGGGTATGTAGCTTGAAAGTGTCTTATGTCTAAATTTAGCTAGAATTGTAATTGCAAGTACATCTCTGCTACTAAACTAAAGTTGATATTTCTGATATGAGAGTTAAACCTGTCTTTTTATTAACTAACACTATAGGAAATAGCTGCAGGTGTTTGCATGTTAAATATTGTCAAGGACACCAATTTTGATACCAGAGTCTCCCAGAGAAAGGAGGCAGTTTCCAGTTGGAAAGCAAACAGGGGCAGGCAAACACTGTGCTGAAGCCTTGTCCTGCTGAAACACAGGAAGCCAAGTCTGCAGCCCAGGTAGTTTATCTGTTTTCTCTGAGGGAATCAGAGCTACTGAATTCTGGTTTGCAGTCAGAATTGAAACAGGCAAGGACAGAGGATAGGTTAGGTGAAGTTTCCTAATGCTTTAAGTGTAAGCCCTCACCCAGCAGTGTTTGTTTTTTCTCAGGTTTGAGTGTGTCAGTGATGAAGGTGAATCCCAGCTGATGCCAATGAGAATGCTGATTCCACTTGAGAAAAGCAAATGGCTCTTCTGGGTAGAACTGGAGACTCCAAAAGTGCCATTCCTGAGCTCCAGGATGGCACATCAAGAAAAGAACAGCAGTGCAGGTGTCCCCCTCATAACTATCTCATCTTTGTTAATTATGCAAAACCAGGTTCTGAGATAATTGGCCTGGCAGAGGTTATACATAAGCTCCCTCTAGTGGATTATTAAACAGGAATTTCTAAAAGCACATCTTTTCTTTGACATTTTCTGTCACTCCACGTGCTGTTCCATGGAGTGAGCTGTTGGTGTCTGGCCCTGCTTGCTGCCTCAGGAAAGTCTGTGAAAAAATGCTGCCTGTACACCTGCACTTATAACAGAGACAACTGCAGCACTTTTTGGCTGTGCTTGCTGTTCTTCACTCCTTGGCAGGTCAGTTTGATTGCTGCTTCAGAATACTGATGTTTCTTAATCTTTGTTTTCTGGTTAAATGAATGGGTGAATACTTTGCCACATATCCTCCATCAATCCCACACATTGGGAGAGGAGAGGTGAAGCAGGGCACACACTTTTTCAGAAATTTGTCATTATAGCATAATCAGATCATTAGCACTTACCCTGCTCTTGCACAGGCTAATTCTACATTCCTGGTAAAAGTACACTTGGTTGCAGTGCTCTGCCTCTCTGTCCCCTGGGTGTTTGCTCAGACCAAACCTGCAAAGGCAATAGGCAAGACACTCGTGTTCCTTGTTTGCACAGCTCATGCAGGTCAGAGGAAAATCAAGAGGACACGTGCAAGTGGCCAGATTAAAATGCAGCAGTACATCAGATATGTCAACTGGATTTGGGATTATAACAGACATGTAAGCAATTAGGGTATTTGCTAGTTCAAAATACTCACATGAATGAACCCGCATTATCTTCTGAAAAGCATAATAATATGTAATTGCAGTAACAATTCCTCTTCCATTATGTCCTAGACATCAACATTCTATAATATCCTGCACAACTGATTGCAGGCAAACCCTCAGTAAGAGAAATACTCCCAGATGTGATAATGTCCCAACACTGTGGCTGCTACCTAATATTAAAGAATTACAGTAGAAATGTTTCAATAAGAAAGTAGAAGCATTTCAGTTTTTATGTGGCATAGATTGCCACAGACACTGCCAAGCAGCTTTATAGAGTTCTAAATCTTCATTCAATGCCCCTTTACATCATTTGAATGAAGATTTAAGCCTCAATAAAACTTTCTGAGTGCTTGTGGCCATCTTTGCTGTACAGTAATCAAAGTGGGGTGCAAGCAGATGAATGCACTGCAGTGCTTCTAATGTTCAACACTGTATATAGTGACATTTTCCTTTGTAAGATGAGTTGTCTTAAAGGCTGTTTTCATGGATGTGCAGCAGTACACATGGAAACAGGCATTTATATCCAGTTTTTATGCAATCCTTTAAAAAATTGCTTTGGGGGTTGTGGGGATTTTTGTTGCTTTTTTTTTTCCCCCGTGTAATGTTTATTTGCTCTATAGCTATTTTGAATTAATTTATTATATGGAAGATATTTGGGAAAAAATAATAAAAAATAAATGAAAGCTAATATTTAAAGGGTAACTTTCCACAGCATTACAGCTGCATTTCCTTGTTTGCTTATCAATCTCCAACTGTAATTAAGATATTGCAGTGCAATGAGTTGTGGCATTGAATTAGAAGCTCAAGTGAAAATCAGCTTCTAGTTAAGATATTAGCTGGGAAATTCAACATATGCTGGTGCATAAGCTCACACACAAGGTATGACTGAGTGGAATTTGAAAGAAATTTTACTGTGAGGAGATGCCATTGATGGAATATATGTTTTGTTTCAAAAATACAGACACTCATTCAGGAAAAACTTTGAAAAATAAATAGCCAGTCAGTAAGTTGTAGAAAGGATTTGGTGTGTGAATCCTCCTGCAGAGGCAGGTGTGGGACCATTCTGTGGATCTGAGCATCCAAAGTACAACTTCCCTCTTGAAGTTTAGACTCCCACCACAAATTGTTTATTTTTCATTATGCTTTACTTTACATCAAGGTTTTCTGTTAATGATTAAAGTCTCTGAAATTGCTCCTCTTAAGCAGCTACCTTCAAAGAGGGATCAATCTGTAATAGAAATTTGATGTAGAACTGTCTCTGTTACATGCTTTTTCTAGATACTTTGGAAACCTCATTCTTCCTATTGAAAAATAGTGAAATGCAAATTTTTATTGGTAGGGATACAAAGAACATAGTGCAGCAAGTACTTTCTGTGAAGCATACAATTGCTTCTGTGTAATCCTTAAAAGATACAAAATAAAAAATATGAGAACTATATCTTATTTAGAGTAACTGAAGCTGCCAGCACTTTGTAAAAGCAGTACCAGTGTGAAAATTGAGCTACAATTTTTTCCCTCATTTTTAATAAGAATTTTAAAGAAGACTAAATGTGGAAATTGCTCGGCTCTCCTATGGGGAGCCAAGCTGCTTCTGGTTCTGCAAAAAGCAGCAGCTGACCTGCAAGGGGAATGCACTGGTTACCAAGGCACCCAAAAATGGGCTTCTCACATGCTCATGATGGAACTCTTCCAGGTTTTGTAAAAAGATTTCAGGTTTTACTAAATCAAATGGAGACAAGCTGGTTCTTTGGCCTTGTTTTGGAGGAAATTGTCTCATTTCCAGCTCCTTTGTCAAGAGGTGCAGAACTGGAGGAGCTCCAGGGAAAAGAGATGCTCCTCAGAGCACCAGGGTGGGTGTCCCCTTGGGCAAGAAGAGGCAGCAGCCCATCCTTGCCCTTGCTGCTTTCTGCCCCAAAAGGTTAACACATTGACCTTAACTCAAACTGACTGTTTCAAGTTAAATTGAACTATAGCTTTCAGCACATAAAAGATGCAGGATCTGAACTGCAAGGGCAAATGAAGGCCTTGTTCTCCAAAATGCCATAGCCTTATCAAAATTTGCAGAGTTATCTCAACTTTCACCAACAAAAAAACCAGGCCTGGGGGCTCAGTCTAGAGATTTGCAGCAGAAGGATCAGAGTAAAACTCAGAAAGAAAGGTATATTTCCCTTTTGGGTTCAAAATGAGAACTGGGTTTAACATAATTTCCAAATGATTGATCCCAAGCAGTAGGTTAGGAGGGGGATGTTTTGAGCAATATTGTCCCTACTTTCCCTTGTATTCCTTTGTAAATAACATATTACCTATATTAAGGTAAACTGAATCTATTAGACAATTACCTAAGGGGATTGTGAAACTGGGGTCTGCATTATAAAGCAAGTGAAGTTATGACAGCTGTGACCCCAGAGGAATCAAGGCTGAATAAAGACTGTCTCCATTGCAGACAAATGATGATAAAGTGATCCTTTTAGCCAGCAGTCAATGGAACCTGACAAGGCCAAACCTCCAACTAATGAACAGCCCAACCTTTGCTACCAGGGAGATGTACTGAAAGTTTAATCTCAATAAGCATCAAAACACATTTGGGCAAACATTTTTAACAAAAGAGTGGCACATATCATTAAATGGCCGTGAAGTGAGATGAGTGAGGAGGAAAATAGGAGCATGGGGGTGTATGTTCTTACTGTATCACAGGTGCACAAAATTGCCTTGATAGAACAATATCTTATTTTTCTTCTAAAATTGAATTTCAGATGGTACCTACGTCACACAGACCTAATAATACAGAAAGCAATTGTCTCAATGATTCCTATTAAATCTGTGCATTTCCAGCTCCTTATGGAGTAATGTCAGTTACAGAACAATGTCAGGCTGACGGACGCAGCACAGCGTTAAAGAAAAAAAATCATGCACACAATAGGCCAGCTGCACATTAATAAATATGTAATGTTTGATTAAAAATATGGATCGTATTTTTCCCCCCAATTGCTGACTACCCCTAAGGCAGAAGATGTGATCTGGCTCCCACTGATGGGTTTATTTCTTGCTTGCTTTGAAAATACAAACTAAAATGTTTTCCTGTCCCAGCTGTTTCCCATTGTTCATGTTTATCAGCTCAAAGGGTGAACGGAGGAATAAAAAATACGCTCGCATTTCAAATGTGCCAGTCAGTCAATCTATTGTTAAAAGAAGAAAGCCTAATTGTCTGTGCTGGCAAACTTCTTTTTGGTGAATGTCCAGTTTTTAAGAAAAGCTATTCAGCTGTGCCATTTGTTTAATACATGCATAAAAAAGCACATAAAATCACAAGTTTTCTGTGGGATGGGATGGATGGGGGTGGGGGAAAATCACATTTCTAAGTTATATCCTTGAAACACTCAAGTGGTGGCCTAAGTGTAGTCCAGGAGTTTTTCTGGTTATTTATTGATCTGAATTAGTGTCTTAAAGGAATTTTCATGGAATAAGAACTAATGTCCTAAAACTGAAATTGGCCTTCTTCTCCAAATCTTACAGTCTACTTCTTTAAGAAGCAGCACTTCTTCCAGATTGTGTCACCAATGCAGGGGTGAAAATCTTCCCCAGCTACATTCACTAGAGTTTTATGTTTTGATTTAAGCTACTGCTCTTCTTCATTTCTTCAGACCCATACTAACACAAAATGGGAATCAGGAACTACTTTCCTGCATAGGAGAATCTCCTGTTTGCCTACAACTCTTGTGATAATTACACAGCTCTATCCTGTCTTTGACTTGCTCTCCAGTTTGTGCTGGCAGTGCTACTCTTCCAGCTTTCTAACCAAGCCCAGTTAATCAGAACTGACACTCATTTTATGCCATGCAAATGAACAAATATTTAACTCACAGACTGCTATATTGACCAGGGCTGTGTTAGTCCATCTTTCTGTGGCTAGTGCAGTTTTACTTTGAAAGCCTTTTGAGGAAAGGGTCATGTTTAGTTCCTCAGTTGTACAGCACCAAGTGCAAAACATTCTTACAATCTGACAAATTTTTTAAAAATCATTATTATAACAAATTACATTTTCTAGGTTTTTGTTCTTTTTGATGGGGGTAGAAACAAGTAAGTGGTGTTATCATCCAGCTGTCACCCCCTTGTGACACTGAGATGTCACTCACAGCAAATTGTACAAATCTTTCCTACATGAGGAGTTCAATAACTCCTCATGACATCTAAATTACCATTCCTGGGTGTCTGGGCTAACACCTCACAGGAATGAATAAGGCAATAAGGTAATTGTCCCAAGTGCTCTGCACACCCAATTATCTGCTTTGGTCATCCTGGGCTCATGTCTGCCTGGAAGCTTGAGAGCCACATATTTCCTAAAATTGGAAATTGGGCATCAAGGTGAGGACTTGGGATTTTTCTAAATCTGCCTTTCTGAGAAGTTGCTGGTACAGGTGAATATACTTCACACTGGAAAGCACAGTGAGCCCACCCTCACCTGCCCCCCATGACCAGAAACTTCACTGACTATTAATTCACTGATTTGGCAGAATAAAAATTGTACAGAATTATTCCGGAGGGAGAATTACTAAAAAAACCATTGACATGCAGGTTGAAGGGAAGCAGTCAGGGAGAAATGGCATGTGCTGGATTTTATCAATTTATTTGGAAGACTTTTGTTGTTGTCTTAAGGACTTCCTAAGTGAAACACCAGGCACAGAGCTCTGGAAGGACAATGCACCCTGTGACAGCAGACATCCCCAGGGCATGGTTTGGTGGCCAGAGAAACAAACAGATGGGAAGGGGCTGCAAACTCCCCAGGAGCTCCAGTGCTGGGGCTGCTGTGAACAGACTCAGCCTCTTTCTGTCTGTAAAAATCATGGACAACAGTGTTCTCTTCTGTAAGCCATTCATACTGCCACAGCTGGACAACAAGCAACAGGGAGTTCTGGAGATATACAGAGCAATTTCTTTAAGCTCACTATTAATATTCTGTAGCTTCACTATTAAATTGTAGCAGACTTCTCCATTAAGGATGAAGAAATATTTTGGTTTAAATTTGATAATCAATGATCTGCTTAGAAGGCTTCAGTAAGCAGATAATGAACTGTTCATCACATCAAAGCTACTGGATCTGGCCAGATTTTGCTTTTTTTCCAAGAAAAGAAACTGAATTTAAAAAATAGCAACCTAGAGTCTATGACTCTGAATTGACACTTGGAATTGATCCAATCTTTGCTTACTAGGATTTCTCTGCAGCTGATATGATCACATAGCATCAGGAAATTTCTTAAGATGTGGTAAAGCACAAAGCAGTGGCTCTCCTGAAAGCACATGCTCATAATTACACTGAGTTACACAAACTGAGACTCTGGTGTTGCTGGCTGGGATGTTCCAGCAACAAAGATCCAGGACAGATGTCCATTGTCCTGTGGTTTGTGTAATCACTTGCCCCAGCCAGTGCAGACATAAAACAAGAAGAGATCCAAGTGGAACAAGGCTCTTCATGTGTGCTTGGGCCCAGTCAGAGATGAGCAAATTGCAATTTGAGACTCACCTGTTAGTCAATACCACCAATGTGAGTGTGCCTTCCCAAGTCCAGCAGAGACCTCGTGTTCTGTCTCATGAAATGCCAAATCCATGAGATCAGCAAGTGCTGGGAATTGCCACTCCTCCAGCACTGCTCTGGCACAGCTCTGCAGCAGACATGAGTTGGTGAGCCTGCATCAGGGTCACCTGGGAATCACTGACCTTCCAAAGCAGAGGGGAATTTGGTAACAGCTACTATTTATTAAGTAATTATTAGCTATTTTTAAGACTTGACTATTCCAAAGCTGATCCAGAGGTGCAAGTCCAGCACTCCAAGGTAAATCCCTACCTGAATAAAGGGCACCTTATTTTAGCCAGTCCCCAGCTGTTTTCCAGTAGGGGAAAAGAATTATTTTTCAGCTGATCCTTCCTAGGTTGAAAAGAATATTTATTCACAATACTTCTTCCTTTAATTTTTTTTTTTTTTTTAATGTAAAAAGAGGTAATTTTCTCAGTATGAAGCTTTTCTGTATTCTTTGTCCTATGGGAGACAAAATAATTGGAAAGACTTGGCAGAATTAGAAATATTCTTGAACTTGTAATTGTCTAATGTCTTAGTATTCTAGATGGAAAATCAATACATTATGATGTGCCCCTAGCCAAATTATTATAATGTTAAAATGGTGATTTGAAAGTGTTTGAAATCCTGCATGTCTACATCTAGAGATTCAGAATCTCATAGCAGAGAGTGGTTGGGTGCTCTGTCTCTGGATAACTCTGTCTCTTCCTGGCTCTTTGCAGTTTTAACTCTGTCAGGCAGGCAAAAACTTCTGCTGTGACTGATTTTCCTTCAGTGGCCAAGAGCTTTTCAAAGAATTCTGAAAGAGACAAGAAAACACCATGCATTGATTACCAGACCACATTAACATACCTTTTTATAATTATGTTCATCAGTTTCTCCTGTAATATAAATTTCTTTCTTAGATAATGCTCAGTACAGGATGGGGCATTGAGCCAGACAGTTCAGGCATTATTTTATTACCATAACAATTCCCTGCATCTGACATACTCTCCATGACAGCATCCATGTTATTCACTACACAACTATTTTACACAACAGAATTTACACTCTAGACCAAAACTTTGAATTGGACTGCAATGTACTATAAATAAAACACTTTCACATCTTTTAAAATTTAAAATATAAAGTGCAGCATAGCAGGGGACTTTCAAATGTAATTAGCACTAATGCAGATCTCTGAAATCAAGAAATCTGTTTTCCTATAGTTCTGTTTCATCCCTTGATGGGAAGACAAATTCTTAGACTTTTATAGAATGCAGCAAATGAAGCCCATGTCATGCTTTATATCATTTTCCTACTGCTATCAAGAAGTACAGTTTTCTTGTAGGCTTATGGACCATCTGTTAGATACAAAATGCACTGAAGGCTAAAAAATCAGTTTTTCTTTGCTTCTGTGCTGCTTTCCTTGTAGGTACCCGGCACTGCTTTGTTTTGTGCAATATGCTATAGTATCTTGCAGTGAGCAGAACAGTTAATTTCCTCAGAAATCATGGCCATGCACCCAAAGCAAAGACTTCTGACATTCCATAATAGGTGTTATGTATAGTGGGTGTCAAGAGTTGCCTAGATATGCTGATAATGAGCCATACTTTGGAGGAGTCATAATCAATCATTCTTCATTTAGAAAGTCAGATCCATCAGCCTGTCATCAAAATGTCATAACCCATTGATCTCAAATTGCAATCGAGGATTCTTGACTCTTATTAATGGCATTCAGTTACACCAGTAACATCAGCAATCATTTTATCTTTTATGACAATTTTATCATTTTAGTGGTATCATTTAAAACACTGAAGTTAGTGACTAAATCCATTCATCCTTTTCTTAATCCCCATTAACAGTTGCTAAAAACTCTAACATAGCTGTTTTAAAACTGCAAATAATTTTAGACCCAATATGGTCTGCATGTGGAAATAAAAAACACCTGTGAGTCAGAAAGACCTGAGCGGATTGGATTCCCTTCTGGGGGTCATTCTACCTCTGCTCTCATAGTTGGTGATGTCAACACAATCTTTTAAAGAAGTTACTTCCTGTTATCTCAGTGCTGCCCATCTGTTATTCCTGTATCTCCCGATGACATGTCACCAGTGGTAGTGACAATTTCTTATCCACTGCTGTCAGAAAAAGAATAGCTTAGGAGCTTGGAAACAAATTTCAAACTAAAAGTTGCTTTGAAGTTTGATCTGCTATTCAGTGAAGCACAGTGTAGAAGAAATAGTAAACATGTCAAGATAAAGGGAGGAAAAAAGGGAGTGAGAATAGTGGAGCAGGATAGAGATGAGCTGCATTTGCATACATTTCCAATGTGCCTTTCAGGCACAGATACTTAAGAGATGCATAGCCCTGTTGCCATGTGGGATTTTAATCTGTGGTTTAGGAACAGGGAACATACATTGTCTGGTTGAAGTAATTGTTGAAGACAGAGACTAATCTTTTTATAAGTGGGATGTTTTCTGCAATACAGGATTTTACAGCAAAACTCTTCCACTGCGTGGGAACAGTCAGGACTCCTCTCTTAATGCTAAAAGGATTTGTTCCCATTTTCACTTTAAATTTTACAAATCTAAAATTACTATATTATTCTTAGAAAAAATGGTAACAGCAGAACACTATACAGCATGTGATTATTTTCAAGCACATTCTTTTGAATAAAACCAAACAACCCCGTGGAAACTTTCATGCTTGATAAACAGTTATTTCCTAACAGGAAAGTATCTAAATGGAAATTTTTACCTGGTCTAATAATTGCAAATTAACTGGGATTGGGTTTGCCAAGTCCTGGGAACCCACTCTTGGCAGCCAGCTCCCTGTGAGACTCTCCCTCACAGCAACAAGTTTGTGGAATCAAGCCCTTTGTTTGGATCAGTGCTCATCACTTCAGGCAGAGCTAATTGGCTAATTCAATCACACTGGCTATTTAATTAATAAGGAAGCCCAAAATTCCACATGAGATGAAAGGATGAAGAGCCCAGGAATGACCCTTGATAACAATAAAAGATAATTACAAGCAAGAATTGCATTATTCAGACTTTGTTATTGACATGGTAAGCACTGCCATATGCCATGCAAGCTGTGATATGCACCCTACTGCTCAGAGGTGCAGCAAAGCTCTGAGGTGTCACTGCTCACTGGGATTCCATGAAAATGTGGCTTCAGGTGAAGAACTGGACACTGTGAAACCCGGAAGAACAAAACTTCCCAGCAGTAATGAGGGGAAAGCAGCCTGCCCATTCAATTACCTGTGTTCAGGTAGAGCAGTAGCACTTGTGAGATTCATTTTTCTGCTTACAAAAACCAAGGATCTGAATTACCAGATGCATTTTGAGGGCATCAGGGTGCTGCATGGGGGAAAACCCCCAAACTGCTATGTTACTGTGTTTATTAGGAAAACTAGGTTCCTTATGGAAAAATGACAGGTGTTTTTGGAGGATCGACTGGGAAAGGGATGGGGAAAAACACTGAAGAGAAGATTCTCAAAATATACAACAGCATTTTCTGCCAGAATGAAAAATTTCCACAGAAATTAGGTCCTATTTTATTTAAACAATACAAATAAGTGTCTGCTGATCCCAGTGAAGGAAAATGTAGGGGGTGCCTGAAAGACACTGGGCAGGAAGGGAAGTAACAGGGCCACCTCACCTGCACAATTTTCCTCCCAAATCATTATTTTGTGTGCTAGTTCCTAAAGACACCCAAGTCTCGGGAACTAGAATTAGAAAATGGAGATAAGACATGGGCTTATTTTCTGGTTCCACCTTTCAATCCTTGTGTACCTGGGGCACACAGAATGTTGCAGTGGGTCCAGCTCTGTCTCCTGTGATTTATCCCTTCAGACTGTGCATTCCTAGTGGAAAGACCATGTCCTCATCTGGGTATAGCACCAAAGGTCCCCAGTCTGATTTGAGTTTCACAGTTAAAATTAAAAGTTTTATAAAATATTCCACAATCCTTAAAGAGTTCCAGAGTTTTATTGCTCGTTAAAAGTCTGAATCTGAGAAGCAAAACGTATTTGATTTGTAATGAATGTAACCCTTCAGTAAGATCACAGCTGCAATGTTACAGAATCAGTCATGTAAAGAACACTCACTGGAAGAAAACCTGCTTTCTTTTTTTTTTCTCTTTAACCTCAATAGAGCAGTTCTTTTGTTAATTACAGTTACTGCACACTGTGATATTGAAGTGCTCTGTTCTCAAACATATTCTTATTTATTTTAGTCCTTTTTTTCCCAGGTAATGAAATGTCAGAACCCTACTTTTTCTGGTTTTGTAGTATGTTGATCAAAGTGACCTTTGCTTTGCGGCAGACACAAATCAATATAGCGCTCTGCGGTATTTGACAGATAAAGGTGCAACATATAATAAATGGCAATCACTGACGAGGAGAGCAAGAAAATACCTGCCAACTTCAGTTCATACCAGCAATTTTCAGACAATGCCACATGTTATGTTCAAAGTAAAATTCATTCGTCCATCTAATAACAGAGGTGGGGGATATTAAAGGACTCAGTTTTGTTAAAGAAATGTTTCAACTCACAGTAATAATTCAGAGTCCAGTCCAGGTCTACAGTGGTTGGTTGCAAGTAAAGTTATTACATTTTGAAGACAGGTTAGAAGAGCAATTTTCCTTGCCATAAAGGAAAAGACACACACACACACACACTGAGCTTTTGCTCAGTAATTATATACACTCATACAAACACAGCCTCTTACTCTTTCTCACCCACAGACACACACACACATTGTCTTAATATTCTAAAGCAGCTCTCTAGTGCAGGGTTTCACAGATGAGGGTTTGATTTTCTCGTATTCTTTGTAACCTGCTGATAATTTATACACAAATGGAACCAATTTCTATTTAAATGCTTAATTGCAAATAGTGTCAGCAAAGTGTCTGCCAGAGATCTGAAGTCAAGAAAGCCTCTGTATGTTCTTCTCCTCACAGGAAGCTATTTTTATATTGTGACTGAAAGGCCCTTTTATTTATCTGTTGTTCATAATATATGTAAGTTTACAACTTGCATTTAATGTGTATTTTCACAAGTGCCTTGCATGAAGCTGTTGATACATTTAAAGCAGAAAAAGGCCAATTCACAACATACTTGTGGCTGTTCAGAGCCATTTGGTGTGGTTCAGTGGAGACACAGCTAATTTATGAAGCCCAAGTGTCGATCATGTCCTTGCAAGTGCAGTGTGTGCCTGCTGGTGCATCACAACTTACCTGTGCAAAACCCAAGATTGAGATGCTGTGTTAACTTTTGATTGATATTGTCAGGATGTGACCATTTATTAGTACTAATGGTGAAACTCAGTGTTGAAGCTTACAGCTGAGTCTGAAATGTAAAGCCAGCTGATGTTCCAAAAGCAGAGCAGCCTGCAGGAAGGGGATTGCAAACACAGGATGTGACCAGAACAGCATTTTGTACCAACATGCAACATGGAAAGGCCAGTTCCAGGGAATAAGTAAAGCAGCCCAAAACATTGTAGGACTCTTTTTGATCTGCTCTGGATTCTTTTTAATTTAGTGACCTTTCATCACCAGACTTTTCCTGGTCTTTTTCAATAGAAATATTTTATTAATTAGTTGTATTCTTCTGTGATAAAAATGAGAATTTCCCTCCTTCTGGTTACTACTGTGCCAGTTTTTTTACTATTTTCTTACCATTTCTTTATGAAAATTTGGTTTATCTTTGTTCACTTTTTTTTTTTTTTTTTTTTGACAAGATATTGAACAGGGAGCAGGTGTTTTTTGTGATTTGTCTGCAATAATGCCAGACCTTTTCCTAAGCTGCTGAATGCATGATTAACTTTAAACTGATCCTGCTTCTGTGTATCATTTTTCCTGTATTCTGTTGTGTTAAACTGTACCCATCATTACCTTCATCTTGTACCCCAGTTCATGTTAACCCATTCTGTCTTTCTCACATTCTAAACTTGCGCAAAACAGATATTTCTATTATCATTATATATTTTGTCACATGATATATTTACTGAAATCAGTTACAGCTGGTTTATAAGGAATATAAGCTACTAATAGCTGATCTCTCCAGCCTGGAAAATGTAGTCATTTAGTGCAGCAAAACTTTTTCTTCATAGAACACCCTTGTTATTTCAAATGATGATTCCATACTAAGTTATCACAGTCTGGCATGTTGTCAGGTAATTGACAGCTATGAAAAGATCACATTCATTCCCCCCAAAGTTGCAAGCAGTTGTTCTGCTGCTGTAAAGTGTGAGTCTCTAAAGGAGAGAGTCTCTAAACATCATAACTTTGCTGAGGGGGTTGTTACCCCAACTGGCAAATGCTCAACTGTGAGCAACAGATTTATTACCTGACATAATTAATGGCCTAGATAGTGACATTTCCCATATTATAGACAATCATGAATTATGAGCCCAGCTGCTAGCCTTCTCATTCACTGAAATCGGTTGATAAATATGTTTATTTGAGGTCAGCTTGGCCTCATCCATTAGAAATATTGTTTTTCTAAACATTACATTGATTTAATTTAACTCTAATCAATTTAAAATGGTTCTGACAATTAACAAAAGCTTCAAATATGACCTTAAAGTAATAGGATTCATTAGCTATGTTTAGGATTAAACTTATCCTAATAGGGCTATTTTTCTTCTGAGGGCATGTAGTAGGCCGACCGGTGGTCAGTCAAAATGAGATCAATTATTATAAATTATACAGTTTGGGTTGATTATGTCGTGCCTGCTAATTTGTATAAATAAGGACCTCAAACAATAGAAGCCATTTATTAATAACTGTGTCCCAACCTGTATCACACTTTATGCTACAGCTGCAGGATCATCTGTTACCCATGAAGTATTATATTCTCTACTGCTAGGCATATATGCTAATTAAACCCATAATTAATTGTAACAGTTATAGTTAAAGTCAAAATGCTGACAGCCTTTTTGGCCTGTTATTCATGGTAATCAAGTGATTCAAAAGGCAGTGTAATGAACGATTCCTGCACTAGCCAGGGGATCAGAGCACAATGGCAGCACCAGTGACAGCTGGCACCCACGGGTCTTTGGCTACAATAGGAAATACAAAACCCCAGAGCTGCAATGCCTCGGTGTGAGGGGTGCCCTTTGTCTTTCCGAGGGGGATATCAGTGTAAGTGGTGTTTGAGGGTTGCCTCCCCAGGGCAGTGGTTCCAGCAGAGCCCACCTGGCCTCCCTGGGCAGGGCAGCGCTCGGGCTGGGCTCCATCCTGCAGGCTCCTCTGGGTGCCCCCTCACCAAACCTTCCCTGCTGCAGGGCTGCCTTAGATCACAGTGGAATTAGGGGTGGTGACATTTTACAGCTCTGTTCTCACTGAATCTGTGCCTGCTGGACAGCAGGCAGTGCCCAAAGGTGTGTGCTGTCCCTGGGTGTGTTACCTGCAGAAAGTGAGAACGTTCTCAGGCTGAGCAGGGAACATCTCCTTTCCCCACATATGTCTGTGTACCAGCCTTTGAACCTGTGGGAAATGCCTTTCATTTTGTTCCCAGGCACAGTGGTGGATCCCAGCACTCTGGGAGGACAGGGTGGAGAGAGGAAGGACACGGGGACAGTGTGACTATTGCCAGCAGAGATCCACAAACACTCTGCTGAGACTTGCTCTGGAGCAAGTGCTTTGTGTGGGCACAACTTGGGGTGACCCCAGAGTGGCCTGAGCTCTTCAGGAGGCCACCAAGGGAGTGATGGCCAAATCAGTGGCCACTTTTAGCAGTGTCACTCTGCAGTGCCACCTGAACCTGTTGCACCCACAGGTACCTGTCTGTCCCAATTTCCTCCTCAATTTAAAGCCACTCTGGTTATCTATCTCTGCATGGGGCATCCATCACAATCTCCTCCTGAGCTGCTCCTTCCATGGTCAGGCCTGTTCGTGGCCCATAGCACTGCCAGGCCAGCAAGTTTATACACACATCTTGAGATGTGCTGCTGCTCAAACAAGGTTAGCCAGAGCCTCATTACTAAGATTTACACTGTCAGTTACAGAGATGCCCATCCAATCCTGTAACACATAAATTTATGGGCATCACAGCGAATTTTTTATTGCTAGAGCTCATATACAATGTGTGGCCTTAGTGACACATTTTTAAATAAAATATATTGTACTAGTGATTTCTAATGCTTAAAATAAAATAAAATAATAATCAACTTTTAGCTACAGTTTCCCCCTGGTTATTGAGCTGAACTTAATGACTGGCTGAAAAGTATTTGTCAACACAACAGCTGGAGAGCAACACTTTCTTGTGGCTTTATGTCACAGCATATGCCAGCCACTCAGAACATGTGATAATTCAACTGGAGCTGGTACTACAATAGCAGATGGGTTGAAGCATTGTTATTCTCACTCTAGCTCCCAGCCCTTGAGGGATCACTAAATAAAATCAAAGCAGATGGACCATTACAAGCTCATTTGTGTTCACTACAAGCACCTCAACCTCCAGTAGTGATATACTGCACCTTTGTATAAAACGACATGTATGGTAACATGGCCTAATGAAAATAGCATCAGACTTGGCAAGTGAGGAATGAGACTGGGAAATATGCACACATCTATTTATCACTGAGTTCTTACCTTGCAGAAAGGGTTTGTTCCAGCCCTTCTCTCCCCACCCCCCCCCACCCCCAATGTTTATCATAGTATTTTTCTCCATGTTTTTAATTTAATTTCCTCACACTTGTCACAAGAACTAAGAGGTAGCTGTTGGTCCTGTGGAGCCAAGCAGGGCTCCCAGCCCGTGCAAGGACAGGGGGAGTGCTACGAATCAGGAGTGTAAAACTCATTCCTACACACCCTTGATGAATATGCTAATCCTGGTGCCCACAGGGGTCAAGGCTTTAGCACCTACTGGCACCAATACCTGCAGGGACCAGGACACTGTGACCATTTCTCAGCCTGCTCTTGCCATGAGGTTGTTTCACAACTCTACACTTCTGAGTTTATGGGGACTTGGTGCACTGAATCAACTGCTCCACTAAATTCCAGCACTTTTTTTCTGTGAGGTCCCAGTCAGCATCTCTGAACAAACTCCAGGGCATGGAAGGCACTTGCTTCCCAAGATGAAATATACTAAAACTGTCTGTTTCCCGAGGAGGATCCTTTGGGGTCTGCTGACAAAGCCAGAGTTTGAACTGAAAAATTTTTCTTGCCATCTTCAGCAGCCTAACATAAAATCAAAGGCACATCCAGTGCCTGTTTAAAAAAATAGCATCTGAGCATCTTGTACAGCAATGCACCAACAATATCACCTGAAGGCTTTGTCCTACAGTTCCCACCCTGACCATCCTGCTCCAGGGAGCTTCAAGATGAAATATGGCAGGAAAACATGGCAACTGTGCTTCTCAATCACACAGACACAAACACACACACAACTGTAGTTTCCTAAACTGAACTCCTCTCATATATGAGCTTTTTATATCTGCAGGTATCTTTTCTTTTTTTCTGCCTGGTTTTGAACAGCTTCTGTGCCCTACTGCAGACACAGCTGGATTTAGTGCTAAATAGAATATACTGTGAGCTTATTCAAGACTTTGAGGGCTCTGTTTTGTTCCTGTATAAACAGGAAAAGTGGGAGTAAACAGTGTTTGGGAGAGTTAAACACATTCTGTCTGCATGAAAGACCCATATAAGACCATGAACCTTTAGCAAAAGCTCTGTAGATCACCTGACTGCCATAGGTCCCCTCATCCAGCTGCTGCTGAGCTGTAAAGAGCCAGAGAGGTGCAGCAGTGGAAAGCCAAAGAAATCACTTCATTGGGGTTGATAAATACAGGTGAACTTCAGTAACTGCAGTATGCAGCTGAAAGACTTGTCCAGCTTTTTCTGTGAAACAGACTCTTCCCGAATGTCTGAATTGTATAAAATGATGAATGGATCAGATAGTATTTCTCACCTGACCCAGAAACTGCAGGGCAGCTAGGCAGTGTCAAGGACAGTGCTTTCAGGGACCATACTGTGCTCAGCTCGTGCCACATCCTGCTTTTTTTGTTCTTTCTGCTCAGTGCAGTGACTCATCCTAAACTGCAGATTGGTGAAACTCTGTCAGAGGCATGGGCAGGTCAGGTCAGGCATCAGCACTGCCCCTTATCTCTGGCCAGCTTTCCTATCAGCCAAACTAATTTGCTAAGATAATTCCGTTTCCTGCCATCTATTACAATAAATCAACCACTGTAGCTTCATTGAATTCTCTGCCAACTGCTGCCCTTGAAATTCTTAAACTGTATGAGGAGCTGGGAGGGAAACTTGTACTCTTCTAAATATAAGAAAATTTTAGATGGGGAACTTGATATCCTGGGCAATGCTGTATCTCCTCATCCCCACATTAATGATGTGCCAGAATCAGCTCAAACTGAGGCAAGCCCCAATGCATCAATCATTCCTTTGAAAACAAGTTTTTGGAATAATGTGATTTCAGCTGGTAAAGCATGTGTGGGTAAACACAAACACGGCAAGTGACACAGAGAGACAGAAAACATGAGCACAGGCTCAGGAAAGAGCCAGAGTAAAATGACAAGGGAATCACTGTGGTGGCTGTTGAAGAAAGAAATAAATGTATTCCAATGAAGCAGTAATTCTCTGACAATTAATTTTGAAGAGGAAAAAGATACTGAGAATGAGTGCTTACTGAAGAAACACGAAGCATCCCCAAGCATGCCTACTACAGGAATTACATTCTGCTTTTCCTTATGGCAACATCAAATTCTGAGAGTAGCAGTGATATTACAATTCACAGCCATATTTGAAATTAGAAGATACACTAGTTTATACCCTAATGGTATAGTTTTGTTTAGATTAGATATTTAATAATGCCAATTTGTTGGGATTTTTTTAAAGGAGACCTCTCTCCCTCATGACATTTCAGCATTTTCTTGCAAATTATCCAGAAGATCAGCACTGGTTTTGTAATGGCTCTGCTGGGATAAAACTCAGCCTGTACCAGTTAGGTGGCTGAAGAGAGACAACTCCTTCCTCAGCAGCATGGTTGGGTTGGGTTCATTCAGTCAATCATTTGTTTAAGCATAATTGCATATGCCCTCCCTGTCTTTAAATATTCAGAGGAAAAGTCACAGAAGAACTGATAATGTAACAATAATAATGGGGCTGAAGAACAGTATTATGGTGTGAACTCATCTATCCCTTGGTTTCATTTACATGTTTAACAGCTGCTTGTTTCTCCATTATAGAAAGATCATTACCTGACTTGTAAGAAGAGAGGGGGGGTCTGTTCACCTTTGGGCAACTAGCTCTGCATTTATTAATAGTTGTTGCCCATCTCATTATACATTTAATTGCTGCATTATAATTTATTTATTCATTGATTTATTGTAATAGATGGGTAGAAACAAAATTACCTTTGCAAATTACTTTGATAGGTGGGAAGTTTGCATGGTTAAAAATACCCCAAAATGCAGTGTGGAATGTGAGATGTTACCCAGTGAATAACATCTTCACACATATGCACTCGCAGAGTCAAACTGGTCTCATCACAAAGTGAAGGTAAATGCAGCCAATTTATATACTGTTTAAAAATAAATATAATTGTAACTTCTAGACAATTATCCTTACATTCCCACATGTCTCTGCTTCATAGATCAGGGAATCATCTGAAAAAATGAAAGACAAAGAGGATGGAAAGCAAAAACTCATCAAAAATGAGAAAGCTAAAGGTGTAGGAAGTTTGCAGGTGTTGAAGCCAGGCCTGCCCTGCTGTCAGTGTGGGCAGCTGAGCCCCACAGCCCCAGCACAGCACAGCAACCAAATGGGGCCATGGAGAGCCAGGCAGAGCCACAGAGAAAAAGTACACAATTATTTCCATTTTCAGTTATTAACACATATAGGGGAGAGTTAGACCCAGAAAAATCCAATATTTTTCGTCACTTGATTAATGATTTGACAAAAGTGATTAGTAAGTAACAATATCCACTATCAAATTTCTGCATACACAGATCGAGCAGCTGCAAAACTTGTAAGTTAGGGCCACAAAACACAGGCTGGTTTTTGGTGGGGGTTTTATTTTTGTCCCTCAAACCTGCAGCAGCTCCCAGGGGCTCTGCAGGGCCCGGCTGGATCAGGCGCTGCCGGAGCAGGGGAGGCAGGGCTGAGCTCCGCACAGCCCCAGGCTCGGGGCCCTCCTCGTGGGGCGCCTGGCTCCCCTCTGTCACACTTCATCTCGCATTAAAGCTGCGGTGTGAAAAATTATTGCTACATTCGTGCTGTTGATAATAGTTTTTCACCAGAGTGCTGCAGTTACCCTAAGATTTCCTTGGCATGTCGCATCTCCCAACAGTGTCTGCTTTCCTCACTCAGACACAGGCACCACTCGGACCCAGTTTCCCACGGTGGCCCCGCAAGGGCGCAGCCAGACCCGCCCGGGGCTGAGGGAGCAGATCTGGCCCGGGCTGAGGGAGCGGACCCGGCCCGGGGCTGAGGGAGCAGATCTGGCCCGGGCTGAGGGAGCGGACCCGGCCTGGGGCTGAGGGAGCAGATCTGGCCCGGGCTGAGGGAGCAGATCTGGCCCGGGCTGAGGGAGCGGACCCGGCCCGGGGCTGAGGGAGCGGACCCGGCCTGGGGCTGAGGGAGCAGATCCGGCCCGGGGCTGAGGGAGCGGACCCCGGACCCGGCCCGGGGCTGAGGGAGCAGATCTGGCCCGGGCTGAGGGAGCGGATCCGGCCCGGGGCTGAGGGAGCGGACCCGGCCTGGGGCTGAGGGAGCAGATCTGGCCCGGGCTGAGGGAGCGGACCCGGCCCCGGTCTGTGGGAACGGACCCGGCCCGGGGCTGAGGGAGCGGATCCGGCCCGGGGCTGAGGGAGCAGATCTGGCCCGGGCTGAGGGAGCGGACCCGGCCCGGGGCTGAGGGAGCAGATCTGGGGCAGCTCCGGCTCCATGGACTGCCCAGGGCTCAGGCAGCACGGAGCTACAGTCCGGGGCGCGCTTGGAACGCGCACACCTGGCACAGCTCCACCGCAATCGGGGAGGGCACAGCGGCATGGGGAGCAGCAGGACAAAGCCCTGGGACAGAGCGGGGACAGAACGGGGACAGAGAGGAGATAGAGCGGGGACAGAACGGGGATGGAGCGCGTATAGAGAGAGGATAGAGCGGGGACAGAGAGGGGATACAGCGCGAAAACTGGTAATATATCAGGGAGAGAGCGGGGACCCAAAGCAGGCACACAGCAGCGCCCCGGGCCCAGCGGGGCGGGCACTGCCCCCGTGTGGCCGCAGGGCGGGAGCGGCCCGAGGGGAGCGGCCCGAGCGCCCGCCCCGCCCAGCGCCGAGTCGCGCACGGCATCCATCGCCTCACCGCGCGTGGAGAGCGCAGCCCGACCGACAAACCGCCCTCTGCAGCGCCTCTTCCCTAAATATAGCTTTCGCACATATTTTTACAAGTGTTTAAGGATTTTCAGTAAGATAAAGATTTTAAAATTACTTAAATTGACATAATTCCTTTTGCATGCCCTAGTAGGATTTTATTCACTATACTTATCCCTGGTTTTATTTATTTTTTTATAATTCCTAAAAGACTCAAGAAAAATAAATAGAAAGGTAAACCTACTCCCACTGGATAGGAGTTAGTGTTTTTCTAGATAGAAAACAGAAAGTGGTGGCTGTGGAGTCGGCAGCGAAGCTACAGCATTATTCCAGGAGGAGCTGCTCACTACAGTTAGCAAGGTGGTGCATTTAAGAATAAAATCCCCCCCAGGAAAACTCCAGGTAGCTATAGCTGCTGTTTAGTGGTTTTCTCTTACAGCACCAGGTGCTAATTGATAAGACAGAAGTAGTATTCCTAAACTTGATTTTATACACTACAATTCCTAAGTTTTCTAGAAATGTTGAAAGAAGACTAAAAGAAATTTATAAACATAAAGCCACCTGTAAGTATACAAAACAAGCTAGCTCACCCTGTTTTCATGCTTTTTCAATGACACTCTCACACTTCCAAGCCCCCAAAGAAACAAATACAGCCGTAAGAATAATATTTTTAATTAATATTAATACAGAAAGAGCACATAGTACATTCCTTTCCAGCAGCAGCTCATTCAGCCCTACCATTGGAAAAAAAATAAATTAAGGCTAGTTGAGGGCAACCTGCTCCAATGGTTTGTTTCTCTTATGCCTTCTTGGAGACAGCCTGGTAAGCTTAAGAGACTATTTGTGCACAAAACATGGGATGTTTATTTAGCAAAACATCAAGAACAGATAAAAACATGCTTTGTTACAGTGGTAAAAATACACAGAGCTTTCAAGCTGCTTTTTACACCAGCTCAGCTGGGAAACCACACCAGTCTGGTGTGCAGCATGGTGGTGCCTTGGTATTGTATAAACAGGCAATTGTCAGGGATCATGGTGACCATGCTCAGCTACTCAGTGGAGTATAAAGTGCACGAGAAAAATAAGTGCATTGAAATGAACCATTTATGATCAAGAGCAATTCTTGTTACACACAGTACTTGCTTAAAATGGGAATATCTCACAGGCTGTTCAGTACAACACAGTACTACAGTTTTCAAGAGCACAGAATCAGTATCACATATTAGAAAGACCTTTACTGAACATAGATATTTTTGTGTTTTTTCCTCCAATTATCTCCCCGCCCAACAACAAGCCTTCTGATATAACTTATGGTGGGTTTGGTTGGGGTTTTCTTGAAGGATTTTCTTTGCTTGAATAAATCTGTAAGGCATCACCTTTAGCTAATACTTCCACTTTGCCCTCTATGTTCAAAATAAGCAATGATTTAGTGGCACAGTGATTTATTCAATTTTGAACCCCTGGTTCTAAAAATGTTTAGCAGAACAGGCAAGTTGTATGGGGTGGAGGTTTTTTCCTCAATTACAAAAGTCTATGTCCTACAAAACTTTACATTTTTACAGGCTGTCAGGAACCATGGTGTCTGTATTTTCCTACTCACATATTAAGGCCTTTGCTAGCAGTACTTATGAACCAAACCATGAAGAATGATCTAAGTGCTATTAATTTGGGGTGACACTCGCCATATTCAAAAGGAAAAAAAAAAAAAAAAAGAGAGAGAGAAGAATTGGTTGTGAGGTTTCCAAATGCATTAAACAACATAAATGTTGGGTGCTTAGTCACTGGAATCTTTGGGCATTACAGTTAACAGCAGTAGATGCTTAGAATGCAAGCTTCAAAATAGCTTATTCAAATCCCCTACAAATATATGCTGAAGGCTAAAAAATCCCCAGAAAACCCCACCTTTTATACCCTTGCATATAAGCTATTTTACAAGTTTCCTTTCACAGTGAAATCACTTTTCTGTTTGTATATTCATTTCTGAGAAAGGAAATAAAATTGGGGTTATTTCTGTAACATTTCATTTACATTGCCAGATCACTTCCAATGCAGTGCAGTACACCACACAGCAATACATTTTAGATTAAAAGAAGACTCTTCAATTGCCAAAACGATTTTTTTTCTGCATGCTATAAAAGACATCTCAGCCCTCTTAAGGGGTAAACAACAAACTAACCATGTAACCATACAGTGCTTACAAAACTACCATTTTGCAATAATCTATAGTACATAAGGCAGGCTGTAAAGCACTGCCTGCCTTTCCAAACACAGTATTAGTCACCAAGAAGTGTGCACAGCAAAGAATATTCCCTATGTGTCCCACAGGAAGAGTCCACACTTCTTTCTCTTTTCCACTGAAAGGCCAGAAGCTTGGAGGTAAGAACCCAAGTTCATTTGCACCCATCTGTATTAATTCTCTTCTGCTAATCTAGTATGAAGCCTGAAAAGCTGGATACTTTCCAGCTGTACAAAAGAGTGGATATTTTGCTACAAGATTATTCACCTAGGAAACTGTAATATGGCTGCCAATTCCAATTCTCTCCTCTGGCCATAGCAGGTCCAAGGCTGTTCTCCAAGCTCAGGCAGGAAGAGGCAACTATATATAATGAGGCTGGGGGGGGTTGGAAAGGTGATACCAGTGGAAGACATGAAATTAATGCACTGAGAAAGTAAAAAATAAATCTAGGGCTAGGGAAGAGAAAGAATCCAGACACTCAGACTGATCTCCTGGGTGCAGGTTTGTGCTTGGGCCTGTCACTGCTTGGACCTCCTTCCAGGCTGGGACACAATGGGCCTGGTTACAGAATCCATCACCCAAAACCTCTCTGATTTTTTTCAGGAGAGAAGGAGGTCAAGAGCTCTGTACTGAAACAAAAGAGAGTTTTGCCAAGGAGCACAGACTGATAAATAAGGCAAGGGAACATACATGAAAGCCAGGAGACTCTTCCAGGCAAAAGCAGTGATGACACCTCTAATAACCTTGTTGCCCTTGAGTGAAAGGTTAGAGCACACTTCATGCAAAGGCTAATGGAACAGATCAACCCCTCAGCACCCCCTGCTTCACACAGATCAATCCTTCAAGCAGTTTTCAAACCTCGCTCTACTACCACTCAATGGCAGAGTGTGTCCCAAAGAAAGGCTCTAGGTTTTCCAAGAAAAACAAGGTAACCACACTTTCTACAATAAGGGATCAGTCTCCCTTGCCTTTAAAACAGTGGCTTTTTCAATGTGGCTTTTCCTCTGTTGTATTTTGTTATCTCTTCCCTTCTATAGACTTGACCCCAAAAAGGAAGTTTCCATACAAAACAGCTTAAGAGTTGAAAATGTACAGTTCAGATAGATGCAATCTGTACGACCAGATGTTACAGTATATATAGAGTTGCATGTTTGCTAGTCAGTGTAGACAGAAGTAGCTAAAAGGCAACTAAAACAACAGTATTTCATTGCAAACAGGAATCAACAGACTTCAAAGTATATTACTTTACATTAATACAGATTTTGCAGCTTTTCAAGTTAGTTTTCGTCAGGTACTTGGTACACAGTAAAACTGTTATCTACCTTTATTTATAGTTTCATCTTTCCAGGCAGAGATTTTTAATATTCTCTTTTTAATATTACTAATTCTGAAATGAAGAGTCAGATGTATAACATATTCCCAGGCAGTAGCTTAATGTACTGTAGAAAAGTCAGCTTTGTTTACCAAGGACTAGAATTCACTTCAGTAACGTTCCCTGAGGCAATCCATGATTTTATTGTTTTGTCCTAGAATCATTTGTGTACAGTTGCTTTTCTGTTCCAGACTGCTTTGTTTCTTTAAAAACAGACACTTAGAAAAAGACATCTGTTAACTTTCGTTGCTAATTTTATATTTTAGCAATTATGCTTCCCCTTAATACCATCTTCTTTTCCTCTCTTTCCCCTCCAAAAATTCCAAGTTAACAACACAGCAAGTCTGTGTGCTTGATTTTTGCAAGACAGGGATTCAGATCTTTAAATGAATGTTAATTTTTGGAACTGAAGAGAATGTAGTAGATAACAGAACATAATATGAAATGAGCAGTCTAAAATTTCTTATTCAAACTGAAGTTATTCTCTCTTTGAGAGAGAATCTATGGTGCTAAAAAGATAAAAGGTGAGGAGACATGGTGGGGGTAGAGAAAAATATGAGAATCATCATCCCTGTCCATAGAAATGCACTGAGCTACAACACTGTTTATTTACATTCTCAATAGACTAAGGAGATTTCTCCTGATACAATTTCACCTTTAACATTTCAAAAAAAAAGCCTGTGTTTCATCAATGCACTTAAAGCTTTTAAGTTTTTAGTAACTTAACTTTGTTTATAAAACAAACACACACAAGCACACTTCCTAGAGTGCAAAATGCTTAAATACTTCAGTGACAGAACTCCATATGGTAGTTTCTGGAACAGTAAATTCTCTTGATGTCATAGTCAACTTCTTCCATTGCCAGCAACGGTTGCATTGAACTACCCAAAACTGCAGCAAACCCAAGAGTGGGTAACTCTGTACAATCTCTTCAGTTCTGCAGTGATGCTGGTTCATTTGTATAAGCTCATTGTTGGACTTTGATACATGCACATATAAGCATCACAGAGCAGTCTTCGTGCACAGCCTTGGATTTTCCTGGAATCCAGTGAGTGCAGTTCTTCTAGAGACATCTTCAGGTATTCAGCAACTTCTGGACATGGGGTAACTTGTGGAATGTTAAAGCCATTCTGACCTCCTTTAAAACAATAGGAAAGAAGGAGAAACAGATAAGGAGAGTATCTACATATATTTGCTCTTTATAATGTACTTTTATTATAACAGCACCACCAGTTCTTGAAAACACCTTCTAGAAAACTTCAATATACCACACTGGACTGCTGCAGGGCGAACACCTATGAGAAGTGTGTTTTTCAAGAAATCACAGCTTGAATCAGAATATCCTGTAGTGTTTACCAACAAACCACACCCACACAAATACCATACAAAACCAGGGAAAACTTTGGGTTTTCATTAACACTAAAAATTCTGTGCAACTGTAGGAGAGTGACCTGAATATATAAACCACCTCACATGCACTGAATTTGCTAATAACATGACAACTGGTAACAGCTGATGAATTTCAAACCCTGTCTGTACCTGACTTTCAAGACTAAGGCATGGTTTGCTCCTGGCCATTTTCCACATAAAAATGAGCAAATTCAAACAACACAAGTATGAAAATCCTGCTGCTCCCAGCAGAGATTTTTAGCTTATGAAGAAAAACTGAAGAAAAATATTTGCAATACTAAACCCACCCCCTAAGATCAGCAGGAGATATTTCCAGCATCTTACATGATCTAAATTCCTGAAATAAAATGGTTCTTTACAAACATCAGCCATACATATTTTAAGCACTCTGAAATGAAGCTTGATTGTCTCCTGTCTGTTATAAGAAAGTGACTTTCTCCCCCACCCTACTCACACTGTAACAGAGAGGTTCAAGAATACTTTGTGAAAAAATTGTTACTATGTGTCTGACATTTCATCTATTACTCTTTTTCTTAGGCATCAGAATTGAAAGTCCCTATTTAAACAGAATCTGTTTAAAAAACAGTATCTAAGAAAACATTTGTTTTACTGATATTTGTATTACAGGGTAACAATTTTCCACTGATAACAGATTCAAAGGAATAGCATAGATGTTATAATGTGACTATTTCCCTTATTCTAAAGACAGCTACCGTAAGTCATTTAAGAAAAAGCAGTAAAAATATTTGTATGCTAACTGATAATCATGTACATCAGCTCAAATATAAACTGAAAATACATTCCTGCAGTTGCTTATTTAAAATTAAAAATTTGCAAAGCATAGAAAAATGTATGAAGAATCCCACTAGGAAACTTCTGCAGTTACTTCTGTACCATCTAATTACTAAGGTATCCAACTGAGGTGAAATTCAGAATATGCAAATCAGCAGCTGCCCTAAAATGTGCAAAGGAAAGGCTGAGTCAAGATCAGTATCCCAGCATCAAGTACATCAGTTAAATGACACTAATATCCCCAAAACTTTAGGAATAGTCCCTGAAATCTAAACTCCATATACAAAAACGTAAGAGAGTGCAGAGGGGAGAGGCGAGGTTACCATCCCGATCTGCCATGCTGTCGAAGAAGAGCCAGGCGGAGTCGTCCCTGCCGTACTTGACAAAGGCCACGTAGTGGCTGGTCTCGATGCACAGCACTGCAAACAGCTCCATCTTCTGCGAGGGGACGCAGCCGTGCCGCCAGTCCCAGTCCGGCAGATCCTTGGGAAGTGACAGCGGATTGAATTTATGACTCTGTCTCTTGGGATGAAGATGAACCTACAATTGAAGTGATATTTCAGAAAAGAAAAAACACCCCGTAAGATTATTTGTTTCAGTGGCAGACAAAGCTAAAAAGAACATTACTGCTGAACAGAAGATTAATGGCATTAGAGAAGGAACCGCAATAAACAGCAGCTGACTAAACGTTTCTTCTATTTTTTTCCCCACCAGTGTAGTTCAGTATTGCCCAGAAAATTCAAATCTAAGGTTAGAAGGGAGTTTAGGTTTAATGCAGCAGTTTTCAGCTATGCTCAGATTTGAAAACAAGCTATGACAGACATCTTCATGCAACTGCCAAACAGCAAAACACAGCATTTCTGCCATGAATTTATCAACTCTAACAAGGCAGCACGTAGTAGGATTTAAAACACATGGTTACTGCTTCTCCACCGAGTCCAGTCCTGGATTTGGCAGTTGCCATGCAGACAAACAAAACTGCAGGAGTTCCTGATCTGTCACCAAAGGACACACTTTAATTGGTGGGTGGCAGCTACACTGGCTCTGCTGAAGAAGTCTCACTATGCTCGTCCACCTTTCTTTCAATTATCACAGCATTAACCATTTGCATTAAACCCAGATGAGTAACAAAGACAAGCACTTACTTGGGTATTGCATGTTTTGCAGAACTGCTTGATTTTGCCAGCAGAAATATCAGTGTCTTCATAACACTCCCTGCACTCGTACATAGCGAGCCCTCTGCAGATTCGGCACTGCCTGGGAGCTGCATTGGCAACAAAGGTATTAGTCTCCAGGCTGGGGAGGCTTTGTTTTTTAAGAAAAGGAATATGAAAATGAAGGAGAACTGTTACTTTAAATGGAGAATGACACTACATTAAAAAAAAAAGTTAAAATGAGATGGATAATCAAAGAGAAATGTACCACTCTATTTAACTTCTCTTTGGTGCAATGTGGATTAAGAGAAAAACATTTACACTGGTAAGTGGCAAAACAAGATGATAAAAATCAAGTGCATGAACAAGCAAAAACAGACTTTTAAATCATGTTAGCTCTCTCTCGTCATAGTGGTACAGCTAGCTTAGCCACTACAGCTGTCAACACCAGAAAAAAAAAAAAAAAAAAAAAAAAAAGAAAAAAGCATAAGCTGATGGCCAAGACAGTGAGAGAAAAGGCCACAGCAACTTCAGAGATTATTATTCTAATGAATTTTGGCAGTTTTATTAATCCTTATCTCAAGTTTAAAACCAGGTGTCCTTCCTTAGGATAGTGCAGTGAAATATTCAGTGGATGACCAATGTCAGAAACTTAGGTCACAAAAACAAGTGATAGTTATGGCTAAAAAATTCCCAGCCACAACATACAGGTGCACATCCTCCTCTCAGGTTACCTTCTCGTCTGATGAAGTAATGAACAGCCATATTAATTAGTTTTGCAGCTAATAACTCCATTTTAAAAACAGCCTTGAAATAAGTTCAGTTGTACAGGTACTCAAGAGTAAAATAAACAAAAAAGTTACATTCTATACATTCTTCTGAATTGGAGCTTCTAACTGACATGAGAGAAAAAAGCCTTCTGCCCAGTAAACTTTCATTTCTCCTCAGCCTGAGCATCTCACACTGTCTTGGTAAATACCTAATACAAAAAATCCCCAACAAAACCATCAGGAATACTTTCAGTGTTAGTCACTCTCAGCAACTCTCTTTCATTATGCAATGCAATATTATATACTTACTGTCTTCAAGTAAGTCTGTTATATTTAATTCCAAGGATGGAAAAATTTTATTGAACATTTTGAAATCTTTTCCAAACCGGGGCATCTGGATAATCAGGCAAGAGGGTGCCTAGGTAAAATGTCAGAATATAATGTCATGAACTTGAGATAAATAATTTTTTAACTTTGTAGACATTCTTCCAATGATATAAATATATTCAAGTTTTTTAAACTCACAGCCCACTGACAGAGGTATCTCAAAGTATTAGTTCTTAAGGCAACTCAATGGCAGCAGCTAAGAAATTATCTTTTAGTAATTCTTTACCTAAATCACTTTGTTCTGTTCAAAGAATATATGTCATTAAGTGACCCTTCAAATGTTTTAGTTATGTAGTCATCCTGGATCACTAACACAATATTCCCATTTCCAACATGTCTGCATGTTTTTACACTAAATCCTACTTTTGTCCCATTGCTGAATTGACAGATATTTAGGTATAATCACTTTTAACACGGCAACAGCTGCCACCAACCTCTGCAAACTTCAAGTTGCTGTTGATGAATGACCACTCTAGTAACTGCTGAATTGTTGGGACTCCAACTTTCTCATTTTTGTCCATAAAAATTTGATAGAAGTAACAATCTTGTACTTTCTGACCTGCTGATCTAAAAACAGATTTAAAGAAAAAAAAAAAACAAAACCAAAACAAAACAACAGATTTTGAACCTTTATTGTAATGATGACTGTATCTTATACCAAAATAACATCTAGACAAAAATAGTCAACAAAAAATCTTCTCTGCATTGAAATATATTGTGCTTTAAAAAAAACCCAAACAAACAACAAAGCCTGACAAAACACAGCCTCCTGCCTCCAACAACAAAGTGCCAGACAGTCAAGTATTAAGTTTGAACTGATTATGGAATAATTTAAAGAAACAAAATCAGTGTGAGTTTCAGAGCATGTTTTAAAAACCTATGCCAATGCATGGCTGAACTACCAACTGAGAAATACTTCCTAAGCATCTGCATCAAAAACTCCAAGACAAAGCAGCTTTCATTGGAGAGACAATTAGGAATTTCAGTAATAAAATAAAACAACAATAATTATCTTCAGTATGATGGGTTTAATGAAACATTTCCTCTAAATCAGGGTGATATTTACACTGCTTCCTGCAGTGGAAGTCTCACACAGATGGCTAATGTTGCTAGCCTTGCTCTGTAGTTAGCAGAGAACTCTCCAAAAGGATAATCCAAATTCAAGGCTGTCCAGCTCTAATTATTAAGACTCCTTCCACATCTAGGCCAACTCTGAGGCAAATTACCACATAAACTGCTGATGCAAGCCATAGGAAGTAGTCTGGAGAAACTTCTTCATCCTCACCAAAATAATTAAAAAAAAAATAAAAAAATAAAGGAAAAAGCCCTTTCCACTAAAGACACACACCCCTACCACAAAACCAATTATCCCTTTCAGAAAACAAGAACCACAAAAGCACAACATATTTTGTATGGATAGGGAGAGGGACACAGGATTAAGCTATCAATTTAAGTGTCTTTTGAGGTCAGATGTTCAAACCACAGTCAAGTATCAAGTACCAATATTTTAAGACAGTGTTTCTGTTAAATAAACATAACTGATATATTTGGGAGTAGATATTCAGATGAGCAATTAAACCTCCTCTGCAAGTACAAAAGAAAGGATACAAAAGACGGTACTCAGGTTGAAGAAATGGTTTTTGCTACTATAGAGAAAAGACATACAAGGCTAACTAGCCTCTAACAGCAAAAGAAAACCATTAGGTAGGAGCTGTTTCATCTCAGCATCAGAAGTTCCTGGGAGATTTCATCAAATTTGCTATAAACTGTAACCTTCTCCCATCCCAGTCAACATTTAAGCCAATGCTGCTTTTTAGAGTATTCAGGTGTCAAGAGGTTTCTAAAAGCATCATGCTCAGTGTTGCTACTAGTAAGAAGAAAGGAGACTTCTGAATTGCCCTTGAGGAGTTAAGGTATGTGCACAATACACACAAACTCTGCTGCTAAAAGCTGAAGGGTGGAACATAAGTTTTGTTCTGTGTATGGCACAGACACAACAAAACCATTGAAGACCAAAGAAATAAGATTCACCTTATTTTCAACAGTGGCTCAACTCTTAGAATATGGTGAAATAAAATATTCAAAAATTCTTCAGGATCTGGAGGGAGGAGAGAAAAAAGTTTTGTTAGCATGCAAAACCAGATGCATTATTCAAGACTCATTGAAAGTGAAGGTTTACAAAATTCTCATAGAAAAAAAAAGTTACTTTTTACAGCTTTATTACCACAATAAGGTTATGACAAACCATGAATATTTTCATGACAAACCTCTATTTATTCTTTTAGTGTTAAATGGCCCTAATAAAAGGTACAGGCTCAGAAGGGAAACAAAACTTTCCAGTAAATTTAAAAAGATGCTCTGTATTTCAGAGGAATCATTTGGCACCACACAACTTTTCCAGGAGAAATAAAAGCTTTCAAAAGGAAACAGTGAATCTGTAGAGAGCAGTGAGGAGCAGTGACAAGAACACAAAACCCACACAATAGTCCCAAGTTCATCTAAACTAGAGACCAAGTTCTCTAACCAAGAATGCAGCCAACAGCAGCTTCCCAGAGGGCTGTTCTGCCCCATCACAGTTAACTGGTGTATTTCTCTCTCTGCCACTAACTGCAGTAAATACTGGTTCCAGCATTCAGTATTTACAAAGAAAGTAGTATTCTTTTGAATAAAAGCAAAACAGTTACATAATACAATGCTAATTAATCAATATATGCAGTAGAAAACAAAAAGTTGGGAACTGATTTTTCTAGCATGATTTTAATATTTTATTTCTTAAAATACTACGTAACCATTGTAACAATGAAATGTTGTAGTGCAAAAGTTTATTCCTCAGGGATCAAAATGACAATTTGAATAAGGACAAACATCCCAGCCTTATCACAGTTTTCTCCACTAATTGCTAGAAGGGAGCTCCAGGGGGACAGGAAGGCACTAAAAGAATCCAGGCAGTGGAAGACTGCAGAAATTGTTCAGCTAGGGTTCCTTACATACCTGAGGAAGCAGAAAACACCTTTTTAGCAGCCAATGGTCACTCAGATCTCTGCCAGAGACACTACTAATGCAGAAAAATATCTGGGTGTTTTGTTCTGGTGTAATTATGTAGCAAGGTTGCTCAGTTCCTTCATACTAGATTCTTAAGTCTCAAAAAAAAGCAAACCTCCCCCCTATTACCTTTTTCCTCTGAAGTGAATCCTGATGCAGCCTCAACTTTTTCAAGTATTTTCCTCAGCTTCATTATTTTTGTAGCACATACATATCCATATCTAAGATAAATGGGTTTATTAAGCTATTAGCTAGTTTGTGATCAAGTCAGAGAAGTAAAAAAAAAAAAAAAAGCCAAAACCAACCACTTAAATACTGAAATACAGGTTCTCAAGTCCTTCTTTAACTGCATACAGTATTTCTTCAAAACTACATACTGATTTCTCATTTTTAATCTGACTCCCAGTTTTCTTAATGTAGTATCAATTTAATGCAGTGTTCAATGTTCTTTTACAACCTTTAAAAGCATTTTTCATCATCAACTTACTAGCACAACTGTTTTTGGATTTGTCAGTCAATTGTTTTTGATTTGTTTTCACTCTAATTTGCACTGCTTAATGCATCATTTCAGAATGTCACATAATAACAGCATAGTGGTAGTTGTTAAGAAAAAAACAAAAAAAAAAAAAAACCAGTATTTGAGAAAAAAAGCCAGAGCTGTACTGCTGACCCAAGGAGCTGAGGCTTTGAGTATTCAGTCTTTTCCCCTAAAGTTTTAAGCATGGTAAAAGGACAGCAAGACATTTAGCCACCTCAGGCATCTGAGATTCCTGCTACTCAGCATGTATTCTGCTATCCTACCTGTTCCACAGACCCTGGAACACACCAGGCAAAGCATACACTCCCTGACAAAACAAGGCTTCAGAGGCCAACATTTTTATTTATCAAAATAAAAGCTTTGTCAGAAATTGTTCAGTGACAGCCCACAGAATTTTGGAATTACAACTGTATTATTCACATGTTTGCAAAAAATTAACCTTAAGAAAAATAACTTTTCATGGAAATTTTTGTTGCACCTCCTTTGCTTGTTGTGCCTGAGAAACTACAAAGGTCATATTAACTTCTTTTAATATAAGAATTTTGGCCACTTGCAGACCACAAGTAAAAAGTAATGAAACTTCTAAAGCCCTGCTAAATCTATTGAACTGTCTATTGAATCTATTGAACTATTCATATAAAATAAGCCAAATAATTTTCTTGTCAAGTACAACATCATTAAAAACATGTAGAGATGAAGAGATGAATGCTGTGAGCAAACATAACTTGTATTTATCAATACTTTTGTACTCATACTTGCACGAATTTTACAATAGCTTTGTGCTGATCCATTTGCAAGTAAGAATCTAGTGAAAATATTTATCACCAAACAATGAATAACTCTTTCCAGTAGTCACTGATTAAATCTGCTATGAAGAAAAAGTAAAAATACTTAAAAGAAAAGTACACTGAGTAGCAGCAGACAGCCAAACTTGTCAGATTTGCAGTAGGAATGCAAACACTGCAGGATCTCTCTAATTCATGTTAGACTAGAGACCAGTTCTTGTCTTTACTTACATTCTCAGAGGATTCACAATCTCTGTCCGCAGCAGCTCCTGAGTCTCACTATAATACTCTACATCATTCATTTCTTTAGGTCTGAGTAGCACAGTGTCCAAAACAGAACTAAAAGAAAAGAGGCTACAAAGAAAAAAGGAAAAGGAAGGTTGTTTTGACCATTCAATGCCTGAGCAACATAAGACAAACCAAGCAAAGCCACAGAAGAATTAAAGAACTAAACAAACTCAAAAAGAGGCAATTATGGACAGGGGACACAGCTGCACTAAACAGCAAAGTTCACTCCAACCCAGTTTCCTTTCTGCAGCCAAGTACAGAACCAGTTGCCCAGGCAGGATGCTGCAAAGAAGCTCTAAGAAGCATTTCCCTCCCTCCACCCCCTGGCCTGTGTTCTCCTTATCCTTCAACCATTTCCAGGCCAGGGACTCTCTCAGACTAAACAAGCAGATCCATGATGGCCGGTGCAGCTGGGACACGATCAGCACTTCACTGCTGGCACTGGGAGAGCACAGGGACTGCAGCACAGGACACTGGGAGCTGCACAGGAATACACACGGACACTCACTCAAGCAAAGATCACATGTTCTGCATTTCTAGCATGGGATGCCACTATACAAATTATGAACTTACCAGAATAAGGTGGAGTCTAAGTAACAGGAGTTGTAATGACCCTGGATACCTTTCTTCTTTCCAATCATTGTCTCTAAACCTTCTTTTTCCATTTTTGGAGGAGTGTTTTCTTCTACCACTTCACTTAAGTAACCTCCAAAGGCTGAAATTTTTTTTTTCAAAAGACACTTTAAAGCCTCAAATTTTATCCCCCTTGAGATTTTCCTATCAATGTTTTATAGCTAAGTTGCTGCCTTAGTGTAAGCATTCCTTCTCTGGATTAGAGTAGCATTTTACTATAGCTGAGACTCACTGTCTTCCAGAGAGTGAACAAGGCCTTACATTCCACACTAGAGTGCTACAGAAAGCCTGCAGCACTGAATTACATTTTATCCAGTAGGAATGAAGTTCTCTTTTCATTACAAATGCCCTGCTCAAAGTATCAGACACTTTTCTTTGCTGTTGTCCCAGACAATACAACACGACCCAAGAAATCTAAAATACTTGAAGTTAGGGGAAAAAAAGAAGTTTTTCACCACTAACTTCCATCATAAAAATACATGCTTTTCTTTGTTAATATTTAAACAAAATAATTTGATGTTATAGATTACAGAAAAATAACTGCTTTTATTTTTTTTAATGCAATCAGTGTTAGAGTTGCAAATACCATTTTCAGCAAGATTTTTTATAACTTCTAAAGTAAAAAATGTACAGCATAAAAAATTCCCATAATTTTTATGACATTTCTTTAAATATATGAACATTTGTTTTAAAGCATAAAAGAATAATTCAAGAATCACTGTATTCTGTACAGATTGATCTGCTATTCATCAATCTCAATTAAGTAATACCTGTACAGATTTCCAAGTGCTCAATCCAAAGAACTTATTGCAGGAATGAATGAACCCAAAGCCCTACCAGCTCCCAGCTGATAAACAAGAAACAAGCAGATCAGTACCTAGGGAGTTGCAGCGCTCGATCTGGTTGGACACAGGCTGGAGTGAGGCAAACCTGGAATCTGGCCTGCAGCTTTTGAGTTTAACAAAAAGAGCTTTCTTTGGAGCACACGTGAAGTATCGAGTTCCTTTAAATGTTCCGTCTGTACAGCCCGCACATTCATCTTCCTGAAAATTCAAGTGAGATTTCACTGTTTTTCTTATTTCTATAATTCTGCAGTAAGACATTTGATAAGGAATCTACCCACAAGTCACCCTTCTGCTACTCTGAAGCATGATACACACTGTTTCTGCAATTTAGTACCCAAAGCCTCAACTGAGGTGTTGTTTAACTGGACTTACTGAGAAAATTAAGACTTGCATGTTTCTTTCTTCATGCTTAAACTTTCACTCCATCCAAAATAAAACAAAAATTCCATCAGAAGCAGCATAGGGGAGATAGGAAGAAAGACTGAATTTAACCTGGTCCAGATTCCTTCTGTAGTTAGAAAGAGCACTTTTTACCACTTGATTAAAATCACTGAGCATGGGGAAGTGTGAACAATCTCAGCATGATTTGGCTGCATAAGTAAAATGCCTGCTTCAAAACACACAAAATGTACATCATGGAGGGACAACACAAACTAGGAGTGAACAACAAGCTGTTATCTTTGAGAACAGGATTTAAGGTACATTGCCTGCTTACTAACAACAGCTAGGCTTAAATGCAGAAATGCACAAGTGGCACCCAGGTTAACGCAAGACACCCTAAGGAGCAGGCTCAGAATGCCTGTGGCAAACTGTGGCTTCAACTTCACCCAAAATACCCACAAGGATCAGGACACTGTAACAGCTGGAATTCCAGCCACATTCTCACATACTTTGCTTGTGTTTTACATCATTTTATACTGCTGTATGTAATATTTTAGTGAACATTATCCCAAAATAAAGAACCCCATCTCCCTAACTGTGTACACATTAAAGTGATGCCCGATCACAACCTGGGCAGCAGCTGCCACAGAGGGAATGTCAGTACACAACAGCAATTCATGTTTGAGGCAACTGTGGGGTTTTTTTACAAAGGGCCCACAGAAACTCATAAAGCACATGGCTGTCAAATCAACAATATCTCTAGTGTCAATTATCAAAACCAGTCTTGCGGCTCTGACAGTCATCACTCTGACTGCCTGTTTGCTGATATGCAAACAACAAACAAAAAATTATATTCAACAAAGGCAACTAGAGAATTTTATATAAATTTCCACCTAAAGGATATTTAAATTTCATTTTTCAATTGCAGTCTCCATAATGTAAGTAAAGGACACTCCTTGAAAGCAAAGAAGTGATCAGTCCTACAAATTCCTTTGCCCATTGTGATACAAACATCTCAGAGCCTACTAACAGGGTAAGGTGCAGAGCAGTCATAAAAGTCACAGCTTAACAAAGAATGTAGATCTAAGGAGATCACTTGGCAACCTGCTTGGGCAAATCCTCCAGACTGGCTGCTTTTGCAGCATATACAGGCACCAGCTCTGAGAAACAAAACTAGTAATTAACATAAATCTGAACTAGAATTTATAGTTACCAGTTCCAGTCCTGCCAATACTTCATTTACTCCAGGGGGCTGCCCAATCCAGCGGATTACTCCATAGAAAGGAGGATTTTCTTTAACTTCAGCCAAGGAACCTGCTTCAAGACCATGTGAGTTTCCAACTGGGCTTGCTGTTGATGGACTCTCCTGGGTGGCTGTAGTATTCACGTCACCCATGACAGACTGAACAGATAAAGAGAGAGGACTATGCCCAATAGTACCATTAGTACTTGTTGTTTTTGTCAAGCTAAAGGGGAGGGAGTGAAATCTATTTTCTGTAGACACAGAGTTTGTTAAAGGTTGCTGCAGTGGTGGTGAAGAATGCCCAAATCCAGCAGATGAATCAGTAAGTGACTTTGAAGGGTCTTCAGTAGCTGTTAAAATCAAAACCAAGATGTTAGTAAGTGTAGGGGTTGTTTTTTTTTTTTTTCTCCCCTGTATTAAAAAAGGAAAGACTTGGCTCTCAAACCACTAACATCTGATGTAACAGGTGGGAAGCACTAACAGCTGGGGACTTTTAGGAAGACTTTTGTCACTTGCCAACACTGAAGACAGAACTGACTAAGAAGACACTAAGTCCCACCACTTTTACTACAAGCAGCAGCAATGAACAGCACAGAGAAAAGAGATGCTAGAAACTACAGGAAGGTTTAGATTGAAATCTTTTTTTTCATCATCACATGAGGCCTCTTCTTTGAACATGAGTTAACAGCCCCAAGGATTATGACCACGGGGAAAACTAGAAAGAGCTCATTGGTCATTGTGGCTGAGGAAATTATTTGGTTGACAGCTTATAAAGACATAAATAATTGCTTGCAGACATGATTTGCAAGTGAAAAAGTGCTTATTCCACTGACTCTATCACAACATACTTTGGTTCTAATACAGGGAATCTATCAGTGTCTATAAAGAAAAAAGGACTTAAACATGTCATGAGCAATGCAGTGCCTGATAAAAGAGATCACAACTACATGGAACAGCACAAGCTCTCTGCATCTTCTCTCATCTCTCTACACAGTCATAGAATACCCTGAGCTGCAAGGGTCTCTAATACACAGTTGGTATTTACAAAACAAAAACCTCTTCATCTGTTCTCCCCATGCCGTTTCATTAAATGAAGTTAATGTCTTAAAAATGCTAAAAAAAAAGGACATCTGTTGCAGAACCAAGAACAATTTTAATTCATTTTCTTTTGTGGTTCAAGGAATTCAGGGGCTACTGCTGCTACAGGTTTCAGGTGTAACTTAACAGTTTAGTATTTACCCCTTGAGTCATAAAGCCAGTTAGCCACACTTTTCTAAAGTTTACCAGGAAAAAAAATTAGGTCTGGAAGCAAATAGAGATATATTGATCCTTCAAGTATGTGCACTCACACTTTTAAAACCAAAAGAGAGATTTTACAAAAATAACTTTCTAAAAATACAGGAAAAAAAAAAACAAAAACATGTATACATAGGTAATTTCCCTGCTCCCACTTCCACACTGATTAGCTGGCATGGCAGAATATTACAGCTCCCTTGGGTCTGTAACACAGCTACAAAGACAAGCAAAACACAATCACTGTGTATACTTGGCTACAAGGAAGACTTCATGTCTTCCATCCCAGCCTCAGCTTTCATTTTGCCTGTGAGACCTGTGCATTCCCACAGAGCTGCACATGAGTTGCCAAGAACATAACCTCCTACATGCAGAATAAAACCACAGGTCACACCTAGACAGAGTACATTTCCACAGGGGTTTCAAGATGCATTTTATGATGTAGTATGTAATCCACTACGACAACACAGTCCAATTGTTTTACATTTAATCTCATCCTTGTTTTACTTGAAGAACCTAATACACTTCAGTTTTGTTTTGTGGGGTTTTAAAACAAATATACAGAAAACTATCCTCTCTCTTTACCTTCATCAATATACCATGGGGATTTTGTTTTTGTTTGAGGCTGAGAGTCAACTGATGAACCATTTAATGTGTAGAAGACTTCAGATCTGCTTCTATTTCCAGGTTCAGAGGTAGATCCTAGAAAATAACATTTTATTAAGAGATTAATCTCTATCTACAAAAGGTCACCTATACTCTTATTTTACAGTATAAACTGGTTAGTACACTTTCAAGAAGAGACAATTGCCTTTCCACAAAGGAACAAACTCTCCTATCAAGGCTAACACAGTGTAAGCTTACAAGACAGAAGTCAGCACCAAACCAACATAGACTCTGAGCTGAAATCTCAAATCACCAAGCAGAAATGAAGGCAGAAAATACCTCTTAAGAGCAAATTTTTCATGACTACAAATTATGAATATAACAAGGTATTTGCAATTCAGTTACAGTAGGTGGGTTTTGGTTTTAAAGCACTAAAATTTTACAGTAGGCAAATACATTACTGATCCAATTCTATAACTTGTACCAATATATAACCACAGTTTTTACAGTGAAGATAATCTCTGCCAACCTCCAGTGCCAGGTAAAATGACAACTTACAGAATATACTGTCATTTGTATTCTACTCAATGTAGCCACTAGTAAAATCAAAAGATACTGAATTATTATTTCTGCCTTAAAAAAAAAATTGCTTCTCTTTCAGTTTTTTGTTTATTTGTTTTTTGTTTTTTTTTTCCCCTGGGAGGGTTTTCAGAGCTGAACAAAAACACTCAAGGAAGTTTATATTCTGGGAATTCAATTCTGGTTTCAAATCACAGCAAAATTAATACAGTCACTATTAAGTAGATCTGCTCCCAGGCTAAAAATTTTGAAATTACTAGTTCTGCAAGAAGACAACAGCAAACTATATTTATTAAAAACCAAGACAAAACTAGAAACACACACCACACTTCCAGACAAACAGAATGCAGCCTTGACCTGGTGATGCTGGACAACTTAGTAATATGGTCTTGAATTTTTACTAAACCTCAAACTCTTTTTCATGAAAATGAAGCAGTTTGAGCAATCTTAACTTAAACTGTCTACCATCTTTATAATGATTAAATAAATTCATACTAATCCTCTACTTCAGAGAAATTTAACTTTTAACTACAGCTGGGCTTGATGATCTTAAAAGTCACTGCCAACCCTGATGATTCTCTGAACTTGACACACAACTGAAACAATATATCAATTGATAGAAAAGACAATACTTTTTTGCAAACAATAAAATTTTTTTAATCTTACATAAATAAAGAAAATCCCTTCCCATACATACCTATAGCCTTTGGCTTACTATGATTGAACAAGCTTTTGTCACCACTTCTTGAGGTATAGGCAAGCTTGGGAGGTCTCCTGTCCTGTGACACAGTCTCTAAGACATAGTACATTAAGAGAGTATTAGCTTCCCTTTTCTGTGTTTTCACTAAGTTACACAAAGTTCACCTCGAAATGTAACTGAACAAAGCTCTGTGATCACAAGCTTTAACACTGAGTGCAACAAAGCCTTGTTTAGCACATAAACATCAATCTGCTTTTGCCACATCAGCAATTGCTCACTGCAAAGTCTACCATTACTTCTTGAACATATCTAATAGGTTGACTTCACATCCTTTAACATATGTATGTATTTCCATTATGGGAAACAGATGCAAGACATTTTAAGTTTTTTCTACCAACACATCTGCAATAAATGCTCTTTTCAAAAAATGGAGAAGTCCCTGTGAATTCTCCAGAGAAGAGTAGAAAATTTGTGCAAAAACATGCATGTCATCTAAACCAGCAAGTAGGAGGCAGACATAAGAAAAGTCAGTAAAACTGAAGTGTGAGAGTAACAATTATAGACTACAGACTCATTGGAACCTGCCTAGAGATAGTGCCCAAACAAAAGTCTCATACAAACTTTTCTTTCTTCAGAAAACAGAAAAGTAATTAGGGAACAAGTTAACACTCTCCAGTGAATTACTGCAGTGAATTTTTCCACAGTCTTGACAAGCATTTCCAAGTACTTATTCCCAGAATGCACAGATAATCCTGCCAACACCTTTCAAGCACAGAAAGAACAGCCTTCTGATCAAGATATCTGAACACCTGGCGTAAAAGAAACAACAATCCATAGAAAAGATTCCCACTACACACACTCACACACTCATGAATATTACACACTGCATAGTATTGTGAAGAGTATACAACGTAACAGGAATTTTGCTCAGTATTAAAGCTTTTCCACTAGTGAGACTGTAACCCAAAGGAGGATGCAACTGAAGAGAAATATAACAGAGAAGGTAATTCAAGTGAACTTAGGATATTAATTCTGCAGCATTGTTTTAATCATGTAACTGTGCCTAGACAGAGATGTCCTAGATGCTATCAAAGTCTGCCTTCTGGTTAAGAAGCAGGGCATACCTGGAATAACATCGTTGATATGCAAAAGAAGTGTACTTTCAACACTTGCAAAACTGCACAGCTGTATTCCATTATATCTTCCATCCCAGTTTCCAATCGGATTATCCTAAAAATAGAAAAGTACATTACATGTATCCCAAAAGAAGATTTACATCATACTGAGTACACACATATGTCTTTAGGAATATAAAAAAATAGGAAAATGAAACATTTGACATCTACTTTTTCCTGTAACTAATTTTGTATTTAAAATAGCCAAACATTAGTCTTTAAAGACAAAAGCTTAAAATGTCATCTCTTGAGAAACAGCTCCTACTTTAATAAGCATTTTTCTTCTAAAAAGCGTTACTGATAAACAAGCTAGAGCAATTCCAGTGCATTTTTAGGGAACAGGTAATGCAGCCAAGAAAATGGAAGCATCTAACCTACAAAACTAGAACAATCTTGAACTACTAGAAGTTTAAAAGCTGTTAATTTTTAAAAATTCATGTTGCTAGAAACAGTTTTTAATGACAAGCTTCACATTTTCTTGAAAGATCAACTTTTGTACTTGAAATTCACACTTTTAAGGTAGAACAAAAGTCAAACAAAACAGTTAAATGAAAAAAGCTTTTAAAAACGGCTAAAAAAGGAAAAAGACATCCAGCCTACTTTTTTAACAGCCAGAACAAAGCCAGTCTCACAAGACGAACACTTGACTCCATGACTTCAAGACTGACACCTAGCATGGCAAGTAGCTCAGTGGAGGCTCCTCAGAGTAAGCAGAGTATTTCACCTGAAGTATTTAGCATCAAATACGACACCATTTACCTGATGCCAAGAAACAATTACCACCAAGGGCATCTTTGAACACAGTGTTTATCTCCCATTTTAGGTCAGCCTCCGCTGAAGTAGCTTGTGGATAATGTTTCTCCTTCTACGTGCATGTCATTCACTAGCTAACACACATGCAGAAGTTATTAAAGTCAGATTATTTTCTTACCATGTCCACTCCAACAACGTATCCTAAACTTTCGTTTCCTGGTAAGACATCACAGAATATAACTGTCCCATACTCTATACTCTCTCCTATCTTCAGAGAAACCCTGGAGTTGATCTCCAGAGGAGGAAGTTCTACCTGCATTGCGTCAACTGGAGCTGCATAGTCACTTTCCAGTTCATTGTCATCATCTTCCACCAGCTCCAGTTTGTCCAAAGCAACAAAAACCCCACAATCCTCATCACATCTGAAAAGCTGCTTGCCTTGGTACTGTCCATCAGTAAACCCCTGACCACGGCCTTCTTCCTAAGTGTCAGAGGAGGAAGAGGAAGGAAAAAAAAGATAAAAAACCAAATTATGTATTCTGTGAAAAACAGACTACTAAAAAAGCAGTAACATAATCCAGTGTTTTGGACAAATTGCACTGAGAATTTGCCTGATGCACTATTGCTATTGAGAGAATTCTGCTGTCAGAATCTGTGGTAAATAAGCAAACTCTTTACCTTCAGGGAATAAAGAGCAAGACGTCACTAGATTAGAGAGTAGCTGCAGGCAGAAGCCTTTATACTCAGAGAAGCATGTTGTTTTCAGGTGCACATTTTGCCTCAATCATCAAGTTTTTGCCATATCAAGACAAGACTATTTAAGACTAGACATAATGCTAAGCATTCAAAAATTCCACTTATATGCCATATAAAATGAGATGATTTTCAGAAGCACTTGGGCCTGATATTCCCTGAGGTTCTCAGTGGGAATTACAAAGAGTTCAGGAAAAGTTTAAAGAGCACTTTGAAAAATGTACTTCACAACAAGAGGAGAACTCTTCTGAACCTAATCCTTCAATAGCTTATAGTCGGCATTAATTTTGCAGAAATATCTCACAAGGAGCACAGAACAGATACATTCCCTATTTTTAACTAGTTGTCATTGGACTTCTGGAGGATCTACAAAAACAGCAGCCCTAAAATCCAATCCTGCATTTACAGACTGTAAAACAAAGTACTCAACAGAAATCTGAGTCAGATATTGACCATGAAAGGGGTGTAGGTATTTCTGCCCAGAGAAGTGGTGGATGCCCCGTCCATGGCAGTGCTCAAGGCCAGGATGGATGGAGCTCTGGGGAACCTGGTCTGTGGAAGGTGTCCCTGCCCATAGCAAGGGGTTTCAGACTAGATGATATTTAGTCTCTTCCAAGCCAGACCATTCCACGATCCCATGAATTAAATTTTTCTGGGCTACAGTACGTTCAAGTCTTTCTGCCAGCCCGTGCATCACATCAAGCTTCACTTAACATGGAGATTACAAGGCTGATGTGATATGGCACATTCACATAAAAGTATCTATGAGAAGACTGAAGCTAATGGATTTTAGGGGTAATGTGCTTCTAGAAAAAAAGATTATTGGGACTTTCTCTTAATTCTGAAGATGTATTTAGCTCACCTCATAAAGCATATCTGATACTACTCCTTAGTAAGAAACTTACCAGCAACTCTACTCCAAAGTATATCCCTGTTAAGGACCTTTCTTGCATTAAGGGTCCTCTGAAGCGAACAACTCCAGGATATTTCTCATCCCCTGATCTCAGCTGTACTCTAACAGGTGAGCCAATATCTATCTGGACACCTTTAGCTAATCTGCTTTTGCTTTTAAACAAACTGTATCTTTCCTCACAGTTAGTAATAGCCAGAAGCAACTCAGCTATTTTTTCATTTATTTCTATAACATCCTTCTCATCCACAAACAAGATTGCATGAGGTTGTTCCAGAATCTTTAATCCAATCTGCAGTTTCTTGCCTTTACATGGAATATTTCTGGAGTGTGCCACAGAAGAACGGTCTTGAAAAAACTGCCCAATGCTACCTTTGGGCACTTTCAAGAGCTTTTGAGTTTGCTTGTCTATGACACTGCATTCTTGGAGAAGCAAGTAAAAGATCCTCTCTTCCCAATAGGATGAACTTGCTTTTTCTTGACTCCATAAGCCTGAATTCATTGTGATTAAAACTTTAAAAGCTGCACAGAAGTCTTCAAGAAAAATAAGTTCTTGATTTATGTGCAGTGATATTTCCAAATTCTACTGGGGGGTCCAATCTTTGTGAAACAATGCAATATTCATTTTGCAAAGAAACACATTCAGAGCAGAAAGTCTAGAATAAAAAGAAAAAAAGACAAAATTGAATTAGGTAAGTTCAGCTAGTCTTAAGTAAAACATAAACCAATTTAAATCTATGACCAGACTAATTCCTCATACAGATCAGAGTTCAGCAAAATGCAAGGCAGTGACCATAGTTCCAGAACAGCCACTGTACTGCTGATCATGGACAGACCCATTTACCCATTTCTGTTCCTTATTGCTGTGTATTTCATTTCCTTCTTTAGTTTCTTGGAAAAAAAGGGTTGTGGAAAACATATAATGAAATGCAGTAAACAAAGAAAACACCCATAAATGAAAGCAAAAAGAAAATCTAAGTGAAAATTAACACAAATAAACAACCTGCTCTAGTTTACAAAAAATATTTTAATGAAACTTTCCACTATAAAGCTGTTTTCCCATGCTTAGTGACTACTTATTTCTGACAAAGTGTACTGCATCTGACATCCAGTATAACATTTTGATTTAGTGAAGCAGAAAATTGTGTTGACAAAACAGAGCAGCAGAAAATGGAAATTTTAGTGACTTATAACAGCCATTTCTTTAATAGAAATGGACAGTTCCAGTAATATACAATATAGGAAAACCAAATTAAGTCAGCATTGCAACATGCAATTCTCAGAAAAAAACTGGAGGCTCTTATTTTTATCATTCTAGAAAGATAATTCACTGCAACAAAGTAAGACATACCTCACTTTCAGTTATTAAAATACCACAGAGCAAATACCTTAGTTAAACATCATCTTTAGAAATACAGTTCACAACAAACAAATTGAAAAAGAACAATTTGAAAATACTTCTTTGAGCATATGTGTCTATAGCTTTGATCATAGTGGATACATGAAGGAAGATCTGCAGTACCTTAGCAAGATTTGCTCTTCTAAAGATGACAGCAAAGGGTAGTATACAAGTTCAGAATGTATTGCCACAGAAATTTTCCTGTTCCCAATCTGTGATGCCACAGTTTGCATTCAGTTAAAGGACAATCTCAATGACTATTTATACCTAAAGGCAAATAATCCTTGTCCTTGTGCCTAGGTACCCTATTTCTCCACAATTTTTTCTGATGGCATTCAAACACCACAAAATCTATTGCTGTTTCTCCTACTCTGTCTGAACCCAGTTTCAGAAGCTATTGAAAAGCAATGAAATCCAGTAGTCCTGTAATTATTTTCCTTATCTTTTTAAACAGAAAGGGTATTTAACAAAACTCATTTCCCAAAGAAAAGCAGTAACTACAGACAACCTGAAATTTGGGCAAAGTCTCATCTTTCAGATCCTAGGAAGTCACACATCCCTGTGCTGCCTTGCTGAGGCTCCTGTACCATCTGCATGTGTGACACGTGGGGTCAGTGTCACCACCACACTGTGGCTTAATGTGGAATCTGCAAAGCAACTAAAGTAATCAGAGGGGCAGGATCCAGGCAGCTCCAGACCTCACTGAAGGAAAGTCTGGTAGACCATCCATGTGTTTCCAAGCTAAAAAATATTCTTCCTCACTTTCATATGATACACATAAATGAGCTATGTTTTTTGATGATTAACAAAAGAGTGGTGTGAGCATGGGATTGAAATAATTTATGTGGAAATTGATTAAGAACACAGCAAGATTCCCCCCTCCTGCCCCACATGGAAATATGATTAAATGACCATTAGCTTTGGTCAGTCTACTCAGATGGCAAAATAAGAATGTCACACAAGTTCTGACTAGTTCCCTCCCTTTACTTTTTTCACACAATAGGAAAAAGAAAAAATCTGTCTTGTTCTTCATAGCTCCTTTTTATGTTCTCTAGAACACTTACATTCTTTCAAGAGCTGACACACTTCACTTTCCTTTTTTTTTTAGAGCCATTCCACACAGTTCCTCTATTCCCAGTAGACTGCAAACAAGTATCTCTGACAATACAGGGATCCTGATTTTTCCTACTTCACTTACAGAAATAATTGATTTTAATTTTAGTAAGTATGCATGGAAATAATATATTAAAAGAGAAAGTCTGTTCAACAGTTTCAAATAGAAAAATCTTGTTTTACAAATAAATCAATCATATCTATTTTTAATAAGCATATCTTGTTTGCAAGTCCATTGCTGCAACAATACAATCTTCATTTCTTTACTAGTGAAGAACTCAGTGTGAAAACTTGTCAAAGGCTGCATTTAGATTTTGTAATAACTTTATCTGGTGTGTGGTCAGTGTTTCAAAGTCCTAGTCACCCACAGAAATGTTACTAAACCCACTGGCTATAGTACCAAAAGGCTTTCCTTTATTCAAGAGTTCATTGTCACTATATAAAAATGCCTTCCTTTAAAAGCTTATCTACAAACACTGTCCCATACAGCTTTAAAAGCTAAATACCCTTCTTTTAGAATAATACAAGCAATAAAGTAGTATTTGAAGAGTACAGAAAAGCTTTTTAAAAGGACATTAAATTTTGGCAATCAAAATTACATTTACATACACCACTGATTTTAGGATTAATTTTCACAGCCATTTTTTATGGAATTCTGTGAGTAAAGTAAAATCTTTGCTGAGCAAACAGCATAGTTGCATCAGACTATGGCCAGAATAATCTATTGTCACTACAGAGACATCAGAATAACAGTTTGCTCTGAAATTCAAGAGCTCTGTTTCTACCCTGCAGGAGCTTTAGTTGAACTATATAAAGATACTTAAACCAGCTATCAGGTTTCAGAATGAACACACATCTGCGGCTCTGATTCAGAGCATACAATGAAAAGGATAAAATAAACTGTACAGTTTGTTTCAAAAAACTGACACTTTAATACCAAAAATAATTAAACCACCTGAGATGCAAAGAGCTGCTCCTCAACAGCCCAAAACCAATTTTCACGGGAAGGTTAAAACTAGGAGCAATGAAATTTAGTTGCAGCTCAATGTACAGAGAATTATATGTCGGCAATACAAGTCACGAGTGGAATAAGCAGAAACTTTCTTAAAACAGTGGTTGAAACTGTAATACAAAGATATTCATACTGGTAACATGATTCCTAAAAGAAAAGGCACCTGCAGTTGTGTTCGGCGTTATAAATCTGATACAAATAATCTCTGCGAGAGGAAGAAGAGGAATCGTTCTCAAGGGCCAGAATGCTGTGGCGTGACGAGATTTACCACGCGGCCGCTCTGCAGACACGCCGCGGCCAGTCCTCCCCAAAACATGAAATGCGTGTGCTCAGATTCCGAAATGATACCGAATATCGTATTTCACTGGGCTCTCTCACGGAGTGCTTCACGGCAAGGCACGGCCGTCAGACCCACAAGGCTCCGTGTAAGGATCCGCTTTGGAGAATAATTATCCCCCCTCCCAAACCTGAGCATTTTCTCTCCTCCCCGGGCGGCTCTGCGCAGGACGGGGAAGGAAAGTCCCGAAACACTTCTGGAGTCGCCAACGCGCTGCTGGGGATTGAGGCTGACGTGCGGGAAAGGCCCAGCAGGGCCCGCCAAGAGCGGAGCCACCGCCACCCCCGGCCCAGCCCGGCCCCGCGCTGGGCCCGGCTCCCCGCGCTCCGCAGGGGCGGCGGGGCCCGGGGTGACCGCCCGCGGAACCGGCCGCAGCGCGGCCCGAGCAGGCGGCCGCGCCCCTGCCTGACGGCGCTGAGAGACAACCCGCGGCCGCGGCCGGCCCTGCTCGCTCCTCACCTCTCCTGCCCTGTCCGGCCCGGCCCAGGCTGGGCCTGCCGCCCGCCCGCGGCTCCGTCCCAGCGCCCTCACGCGCCGGCCCGGCCCTCTCGGCGCTGCCCCATCGCCCCACGGCCGCACAGCCGCTCCTGCTGCCCCGGCAGGCCCGCCCCTCCGCCATCCGCCGCGCCCGCAGCCAATCACCGCGCGCCGGCCCCGCCGCTGCGCAGCGCTATTGGTGACGAGCGCCGCCAGTCACGAGCGATCCGGGGGTTTCCAGCGCATCGCGCTTGTATGAGCCGCAGGGGCGGGGGCGGACGGCGGGACCCTCCCCCTGGGGGCGCTGATTGGTCGGTAGGGACGAGCGGGCGGGACTTCTGGCACTCCGGAGGCGCTGATTGGACGGTGCGCGCGTGCCCCCGGCGGCGGGGCGGGCGCTGCGCCCGGGGTCGGTGCGGGTGCCACGCCCCGGTCCCGGCCCTGGCGGGGGCTGCGCTCCCTGAGGGCTCCGGGGCTTGAGGGCTGCGCTGCTCGAGCCCGCCCCGCCCCAGCCCCAGCCCCTGGGGAGGGACGCGCCGAGTGCTGAGCCGGAGCTGCCGTCGCTGTCCCCGGTGTGCGCAGCAGGGGGGGCGGGACAGGCGCTCCCCGGGAGGCGGCCGAGACCCCGCGGTGCAGCCGGGAACCCGCCCGGCCGGGGCACAGCTGCGGCGGGATCCGGCACGGCCCCTGCACGGCCCCACCTTCCCGCCCGAGCTCGGCCGGTGCCCAGCGGCCGCAGAGCCCCAGAGCCTGCCGCGGTGTCCGCCTTCGTCCGGCTTCAGTACCCGCTTCTGAAATGCTTTTACTCCCAAGAAATTGGAGTAATGCTACTGAATATTTCATGTAATAAAAGCCAAATGCAGTTCCTCCTTAACCGACCTACTTTTGATTGTGCCTGTCATCTGAGTGCTGCGCTATTCTATCCACTTAGCAACTTACACTCTTCCACTTATTCTATGTACTTCTGTTTATAGATAGTGAATTATGCTTGAATTATGAATGAGAGAATGAACCCTGGAATAGAAGGGAGTTTCTTAACAGGGCAGGTTTAAAGACTCCATTCACACATTCAGCATTTCAAAAAACATTTATTTCAGAGTAGATTTGTTTTTATTCATGAAGTATTCTAAACCAGTGCTTTAAATTTAAAGTATTTCTAAAGATTTGCACTTTTGGAAGTGGACTTTCTACAGAGAAGCGTCTTTTAAAGATACAGCATTTGATCATGTACCTCAGGAGGTTATAGTAATATTATAGGCACATAAATAAACACTTCCCTGGTTTCTTAGTATCTGTAGCATTCCCTTAATATATGTTTTTCATGTAATTTAGTAAAGGTGTTCCATTTAATCCTTTTCCCCATAGCTCTCCAGCATCCAGGGACAGTCAGTGAGCAGATCCAGCTCAGCCCCAAATCAGGGCAGAGTGCCCATTTCTAAGCTCTGAAGCACTGTGAGTGACTACCAAGGCTTTTGCTAGGAAGATGGGAAGGCAGAACAGGGGCTTTTATTTGTGTGGGTATGTGCAAGATGGAAAGGACACAGACACCAGCAGGGGCTTTTTGGGAACTCCTGAGGAAACAATGAGATTCCATTTACTGTGGAATGAATGCTCACACTAAGCATTCCAGCTAGCTCCTTAAAAGAAAAAATACATTTCAAAGTCTCATTTAATTTTGAAACAATAAATAGCATTGAAAAGACACTGTACTTAACAATATACTAAGATTTATGCCTTCCTCATTTTGCAGAAGAGCACGCAGTAACCCCAAGCCATGCTCTGCTGATCCTCAAGGTGGCTATCTACACACAGCTGTTGCAGCCTCTGCTTGTGGAGCTGCCTTTTATGCTACTGCAAACTGCATTAACATGTCTGCTATAAATCCGGTTTTCCCAAATTTCATTATGTTTACATTTTGTGTATAAATAAATCACATGTGGAACATGGCTATAAGAAGTAGCCAAAGTACACCATAACTATATGTGAGAAGAAAAGGGGACAGACACATGAGCATAAAATATCAAACTGCTTGATAGGAATGTCTACATGTAGTGTTCCTAATAACTCACAACCAAATATTTTAAAACAAACTGTATTCCATGTAATTATGCACTTAACCTCTATGAATTCAGCAGGACAAATGACCAACATGGCCCATTCACAAAGCCTGCCATTCTGCAGACAGAGCAGTGCTTGTGACATCTAACCCAAGTTAATATCCTATTGACCCACTGGGCTTGCACACAGCTCCGTGTCACTGACTGACCACAGATGAAAGGCAGGCCAAGACTGCTGTTTACTCTAAAGCTCCTTCATACTCCTTTAGAAGTATAAAGGAGTTGTGAAGTGATAACAGGACTTTGGCAGTGTACAATGGGCCTGCTATGTCTCTTTTATGTTGACAACCCTGTCAGTAACACCAGCACGAGACATTTGCCATTAAACAGCGAATGATTTCTTTAAACCACACTCTTGTTAAGAGAGACATGTTTTGTAATAATGAAATATGGTAAACAAATTCCACTTCCAAATGACACAACACCGTGCAATTACATATTATAGCATAGCATGGAACAGAATTTTGTGCTGTGCCAGGGTAGGAGTATGGTATTCATTTATCACAGCATTGCCCCAAAAGTGCAGAATATTCATCAAAACAGATGATTTTTTTCCTGCTAATTCAAACATAGAAGTGGTTGGTATTTATCCAGCTGCCTTAAAAAAAACAGAGAGGAAAGGTTCTTGTAGAAGCATCAAAGACAATATGACGGCATTTTCTAAATATTAGTTATGTGATGGAAAGAGGCTTGGATAAATATGTCAGGTTTTTCTGCCTCCCCTTGTTTGTTTAGGGCTTTTTGTTATTATCTACTGTTCTAATGAACAATTTAGTCAAATAAATCATGTTCAGCTAAATTGTTTGGGGCTTGAGATGGAAAAGCAGCACAAACTGTGAGGTTGCCTGAAGCTGCCCTTCTTAGGACAGAAGCTGAAGATATTTTGTAATAGGGATATTACAGCTACATTCTTTAACAAGAATTAGATCTTGCTCTGCCTGTGATAAAATGCCAATAAAATCTGCCAGAAAACTGCCCTTCATATATGACATTGGTTTAGCTCCCAAGTTTTGCAGCTGATACCAGCTTTGTAGTCTGTGGTTAAATATTGTATCTGGGTTTGTGTAATGTGTCTGATTGGGAAAATGGGAACTGCCCAGATTGGGGTATAAGTCAAGGCAGAATGTTTGACACTGGAACAGGAGTCCCTTCTGGTTCTTTCACTATTAAAAGCACACAGCCTTTCAATAGTGGCAGGCATCCTTTACATGGAATCACAATGCTGCCTCATCTCTCTGCTGGTCACCAAGTTTTGGCCATAAACTTCCCAGTTATTCTTCTTAAAATGAGTCATTTCATCTCAAATGGGTATGGAGGACATAACTCACATGACAACCACCTTTTATGCACTACACTGTTATGGTTTTAACCTTGCCTCACTCCTGCATTATTGCAGAGCACATTTCTCCCATATCCCTTGGCAGGTGCATTTTAACACCATGCTCTTTATGTCTGACAGAGTCAGTGCTTTCACAGAATACAAACTCAGAGTGAGCCACTGCATCAGGATCCCTTTTCATCCCTGACAACAACAGAGAATGCTTTTCCATTAAAATTTACCCCAGTTTGATGAGTATTAAGGTAATTTGATGGTGTAAGTGCACTTGCCCATCTCTCAGAATGCTTTGCTGCCATTGTGAAAATTTTCTTTTCTACTGCTTAACTTTTACAAAATATTTGACTTTTGGAAGCATAGCTGAAAATATAAAAGGAAATATTAGTTATGCATTCTGCTAGCAAACAACACTGTGTACTGCAGTGTGTTTTGCATGTGCTAATCAAGTAGACACCTAGGAAGGTAAAATGCTGCCAGACACAGCACTGGGTCCCAGTGAAGGGCAGGGTGCTGTTTGGACCACACCTGAGCTCCTGGGAGCAGGATGAGGAGTAGCAGCCTGCCAAACCTGCTGTGGATGTCACAGCTCCTGGGCATGAGGAACACCCTCAGGAACCAGCTGTGACCATAATAGCTGACTCTGCTGAGGCAGACAGAAGCCTTGTGGTGCACCCTTGATTTGTAATATAATAATACATTTCATTTCTTTCAGTCATCCAGGTTAATTTTACTAGAACTTACTTATTCTGAAATAATTGAAAGTAGAGGTCACACTTAATGTACTGAAAAATGTACTTTTTTCTTGTCACTTTACCAAGAGCAGGACAATAGCACTAAGCATCACAAAATAATACACTGCTTTTTGGCAACACATAAATTAACTGATTCTGAATTCAAAGTTTAGATACATCTGTAAACTGTCAGCATGAGTGAAATACACTGAAATCTGCCTTGTTTTCTGCTCACAATTGTAACCAAACCCATAAATCTAGCTTTAGAGGAATGAGAGCAGTGCCAGAAACCCATGCCTTGTCTACACTTAAAAGAGTTGGCTGGTACAGCTCCACCTTAGAGCTGAATTGGCAAGCACAGATTTCTTTTTGGGTATAAATTAAATCACTTTTCTCATGGAATACACTAAAGTGGCCGAAGAACTCTGCCAATATAACAGCACCTACTCCAGGGCTTTTGCCAGTGTGGCTGTAGCTGCATGCAAAAGATTTTTCATCATTCTGACAGCTATTTTGGCAAAACTCCTACATTTAGACCAAGTCCAAGTTAAAGTTGGCATTGTTTTATGTTGCAAATAGAGCAGAAAAGAAGCATTACCAGTTTATGGCCCTGGTTTTACATTATTTTAAATTGTTTGCTCTAAAGGAATGTGTGGGGCAGGATCCATGTGGTCCTTTGGATGCTTGCCTCCCACATTTGTGCTGTGTTAAAATTGCTTGGTTTTCATGACTGAGCTTTGGCAGTGGGGAAACTTACCTTACTAAAAAAGATAGTGTCTATATTATTTACCCCAGAAATAGCTATCCTGATGGTTTAAAGCAAATTTCCAAACTGAAGTGAGCTCCGAAAGGAAGCATCTGGGCCGAAGGACATGTGGATTAATACATAATTCTTCTTCATTTTGTCCTCAGTTCAACAATGAATGTAAGCACATAAAGGATTAATTTTAGGCACACTCGTAAGCCCATCTCAAGTTTAGTAATCATGTCAGATATGATAATGCCCCTATTTGAATTTTAATTGAGCAGATATTTTAAATTAATCATGTGTTCTGCACTGTGCAGAATCAGGATTCCTGTCAGAACTGCAAGTTTACACAGAGCAAGGCTGTTTGTTGTGATGCCATCTGCATTCTCTTTCCTGAACTGGATGTTAAGCCTGTATGTTTAAGACATCCCAAAGAGCATTATTTTTCCACATAAGTACATTTTACATACTTAGCTCTTTTCCCCCCTAATCTCCCTTTTGCTAAGTGTTGTTTTGGCCTCAGAAGTGCGTGCAGAGCAGTTTGCAGCTGGTTGCAGAGTTTGCTGGTGGGATGTGCTGGGTGCTGGGGATGCTGAGCTGGGTGCTGGGGATGCTGAGCTGGGCGCCCGGGGGATGCTGTGCTGGGTGCCCGGGGATGCTGTGCTGGGTGCCCGGGGATGCTGTGCTGGGTGCGATGCCCGGGGATGCTGTGCTGGGTGCTGGGGATGCTGTGCTGGGTGCCCGGGGATGCTGTGCTGGGTGCCCGGGGATGCTGTGCTGGGTGCGATGCCCGGGGATGCTGTGCTGTGCTGGGTGCCCGGGGATGCTGCGCTGGGTGCCCGGGGATGCTGCGCTGGGTGCTAACCCCGGGGATGCTGTGCTGGGTGCTGGGGATGCTGTGCTGGGTGCTGGGGATGCTGTGCTGGGTGCGATGCCCGGGGATGCTGTGCTGGGTGCTGGGGATGCTGTGCTGGGTGCTGGGGATGCTGTGCTGGGTGCTGGGGATGCTGTGCTGGGTGCCGGGGATGCTGTGCTGGGTGCCCTGGGGATGCTGTGCTGGGTGCTGGGGATGCTGTGCTGGGTGCCCGGGGGATGCTGCGCTGGGTGCTGGGGATGCTGTGCTGGGTGCGATGCCTGGGGATGCTGCGCTGGGTGCTGGGGATGCTGTGCTGGGTGCTGGGGATGCTGCGCTGGGTGCTGGGGATGCTGTGCTGGGTGCGATGCCTGGGGATGCTGCGCTGGGTGCTGGGGATGCTGTGCTGGGTGCCCGGGGATGCTGTGCTGGGTGCCCGGGGATGCTGTGCTGGGTGCGATGCCTGGGGATGCTGTGCTGGGTGCTGGGGATGCTGCGCTGGGTGCCCGGGGATGCTGCGCTGGGTGCGATGCCCGGGGATGCTGTGCTGGGTGCTGGGGATGCTGCGCTGGGTGCTGGGGATGCTGTGCTGGGTGCGATGCCCGGGGATGCTGTGCTGGGTGCCCGGGGATGCTGTGCTGGGTGCTGGGGATGCTGTGCTGGGTGCTGGGGATGCTGTGCTGGGTGCCGGGGATGCTGTGCTGGGTGCTGGGGATTCTGCGCTGGGTGCTGTGCCCGGAGCGGGGCCGGTGGCCCCGGGCTCGCAGGCGAGGCGGGGTTCATGCGCAATGGCCAAGGGGACGGGGAAGTGCGAGCGAGCCGAGCTCCTTCCTTCCTTTTTGTGACACTCAGAACGTGCCCGCTCGAAGAAGGCACAGACATCTTTTCCTGCCCCTGGGCTGTGCGCGGCCGCGCTCGGGGCTCTCATGGTGAAAGAACTCCGCGACTTCGGCGGGGCGCTCCGGGGTCCGGGGCTGCCAAAACCCAGCCAAGGAGCCTGAGCGGCGCTTACCCCGAAACGGAGCAGGGTGAGTGTCTGCTCAAGATAAAATCGTGTGCCTTGATGCAGAGGGGTTGTGTTGTTCTGGATATTTTTATTTTTAAATACGAAAAAATGAGCAGTAGCTGAGTTAAAAGAGCTTGCGATGAGTTTTCGCTGTGAAAAGTGAAACTGTTTATATGAAGGGCAGTTAGTATTCAAGGTACATATCTTCGAGGCAGAAGACTTGTGTGTCATAACATCCATTTCTGCATTCTTCTCCTTACAAGTTTGTTATATATCCTGGTAAATCATGATATAAAATAGTATATATATATATACGTATATGGAGATGTATGTATGCATATTATACACATATATATGCATACATATACTTATGAATATAAAACTATGCACATATAAAGATTTTTTTTTAATGTAAATACAATTTTTTCTTATAAAGTTATCCCAACTTATAACCAAGAAAAATGTTTAAATTTAAATCTGTTTGGCTGTTTTCAGATTCCTCATTTAACCTGCTGTATATCCTCTTGGGATAAACTCTTGTGATTTTCAAAAGACTGAGCAGTTAAACAATAAATAAGTGACAATTTTACATGTTCAAAAAGCAGATCATAAGAAGGACTCAAGAACAATAAGAACTCTCACTCCAAGAATAAGGGCTTCTATGATGCTTTCATTAAGGAGGATGACAACATCTGTATACTTGCTTGTGCAAGCCAGCCAAAGGAAAGGTTTCTGTTAGAGGAAAGTGGTTTGCACTTCCATTATTTCCAGTGGGGAAAGTAATTTCTTTTCTTTATATAGCCTTACAGCTTGCCAGAAATCAATAAGTCTGCTGAAGGACTTTCCTCACCTCTGTACCCAGCATTGCACAACTGTGTGGTTAATTGGAGACAAAATGATATGTAGCAACAACCTTCCTAAACCCTCCCATTACTTAATAACCACTGCTTGGGTGTTATTTTAGCAGGGTTTCAGTAAAACTGTATTGTTCTGTTATTTGGTTTTCACTCCTTGGCTGAACTGTGAGCAGCACTTCACTCATGCTGAGGGAGCACAGCACCTTGGCAAAGCTGTTAGGATGTTCTTAGAACTTTTTCAGCTGCTCATGTGACACAGTGACGTAACAGGTAGGTTTTGTTTGTTTGTTTTAAAATCCCCCAACAAAACAGAAAATATCCTTAAATGTGGAGATATCTAAGCAGCAGGATGGCCAACCTTGTCTGTGGAGTAGGAGTATATTGTATTAAGCATTTTGTCAGTACATGGTAAAATAGTGGTCCTAGCAGAACAGGCCTAATATAGCTCAGTATGTGTAAGGTAAAAGAACAAGTAAAAGGAGAAAACTTATATAATAATTAGAAAATTCAGATCTCCTTCCACCAAGCCATTGTCTAAGTCAGTTGTTTTGTTTTCACAGTACAGAGACAATTCTCTGGAGGGAACCTAAAACTGTGAAATATGCTAAAAACTTTGTAGTATTTTAGATATCATCCTGTTTTGCCCTACAGGTTGTGATTAAGAACAGAAAATAAGTTTTTGAGTCTTGAGAACAGTAAATCTTAGCAGTGGAAGGGAACCAGGCTGCTGGTTATACTAATTATCTCAAAGATTTTTATTTCATCTGAGCTCATACTTGCAATCTTGAGGGCAAAATACAAAGAGGAAGAAATCTGCCCACACTGAAGTTCATGACAAAATTCTCGTAGTAAGAACCGAGTTCCCCATCTAATCTTATTCATCATAACTTATAGTTTTCTCATTTAATTTTAAGCTGCCAGAAAAACATCCAAACACTTTCACTGGTAACAGTAATAGGGATGGTTCTTCACTATGTAGATATTTCTATTTATTACTTTAGTTTTTAGGAAGTTGCATTGATACAAGTTCATAAAGAACAATGAATAATTTAAAAAATTACCAAACTGGATCCCCTAAGAAAGTCATGGGGTTTGTGTCTTTCAGTGACAGCAAGCAATGGACCAAGATTCACACTGCACAGCAGAAAAAGAACTGTTGGAAGCTGTAAGCAGAATTACTACATCTTCTACCACAAGTCCATCTGATGAAGAAGAAAATCAATCCAAAGCTGAAATTTCGTGTCAAGTGAGAAAAGAAAACCCAGAAAAAGATGATGCTCAAGGTTGATGCTACCCTTTAATTTTGTTTTTCATCTAGCTGTTTATGCTATTATCTTTCATATTAAAAACTTTGCTTATTTATTGCAGCAGTGGTTCAAAGCTGTACTGCCACACTCCACTAAAAATAAGCCTTGATTACAGTTGCAGCAATAATGTAGCAATAGTGAAACCCATGCTCATCCTGGCATGTATGTACACAGAGGTTTCCTTTCAATTGCCTGGTGCCTGAAATGGATCACAATTTAATTTACACACCAGGAATGAAAGTGGTGATCAGATGGCTGGTCGTGGGAGTGCAGTTTGTGTGCATCACCAGATCTGAACTTCTTGACAATATCAGCAAGGGCACCAAAACTGAAGCTAATCTCAAGCAGGCAGCTCTCACATGCCTTTAAAGAAGCAGCACTGAACATTTACCATGCCTAAGATTGCTCTCATCTGTTATTAAATAAAATGTTATGTATAACCCAAAATATATATAATCTCATCAAGAGTTTAAGTCTGGAAGGATGTCATAAAAACCACCTCTCCTAGGAAATAGATGCTTTATAGGGATTGAGCCAAACCCCCAAGGCCTTGATAATTGAAACTGTATGGTCAAATGCTTAAGAACATGTAAAAGTGGGGCCACTGAAAGAGCACTGTGGTGCCTTTACAAGTCTATTTCTGCATCAAGCTGTTCTCTTATCCTTCCATTGGCAGAGTGTTAGGTACATCCTTGATTAGAAATTGGGACCAGTGTGCCCACTGAGATACAAATATTCCATTTATTTTATCTACTTTGCTGCCTATGTGCCACCTGATGAAATCTATTGTCAGTAGATTTCAAAGATGGAGGAATCACCTTTTTGAAATTCTGCATCAAATTCTCTTTTAAGCAAACTCTCCAACTAGCTGTCCCATATTTTTTATATATGCACATATATATACATGTGTATGTGTATATGTGACTGTGAGAAGAGAGAGAGGGGAAAGAAGGAAGGTATATAAAATATTTGTGGCTGAACTCTGAAAAAAAAAAAAAAAAAGAAAAAAAAAAAAGAGAGAATGTGAGAATTCCTTCTTCAGCTGAGCTGGTTATCTAGCTTTGAGGTTAGGATATTCATGTTTTCTCAGCTTTCTCCTATTACTGCACAAACCTCATATTTGAGTAGGGTCAGTTTTTGAATATATGTCTGAATGTGCAGCTGCATTGTATTATCTCATCCATTTAGCAACAAAGAAGCCTGGAGAAACATCTGACTCAAAAGATTCAGTCAGTGTTTCTTAGGGCTACTTCTGGGGTGATGGAGCAAATCTCCTGCTCAGATTGTGCCCTGGTTTATAACCCTGACATACAATATTTCATGACAGTATGTTCTCTACAATTTAGTGTTCTGCAGGTGATATATTTCCTTTAAAAATTTCAGACCCTAATAGCTTTCCTCAAAGCATCTGCTCCTGACTATTAGCAGTGAAATCACTTATTTTATCAGTCTTTAGGTCTTGCTGTTATAGCAATAGAAAAACTAGGCTATCCTTTCACAACAAATATGTAAGAATTTTCTTTCCAAATGGAAAGAACATCTTCTGAAATACTAAATATATTTGTTTTAGATCCCAGTGCAACCCTAAGTCCCAACTCTTCGATGACCACTAAGGAGCTTCAGGAGTATTGGAGGAATGAAAAACGCCAGTGCAAACAAATCAAACTCCTTTTTGAAATCCCATCAACCAGAATTGTAGAGCACCACTTATCGAAATACGTGGTAAGCTAAGAAATGAATATGTGAGAAGATCATTAATTTTTATTCCCTCTACAGGGGTCTGCACAGCACACAGCAGGACTCACTACATGAAAGCCTCACCGAGGGCCAAGTTTAGCAAGCCCTGATCACACTGAGTAGAACCTGTTCTCACTGACTGTATGGGCCTGGCTGGTGGAATCTGCATCTAAAAAAACCCTCTGACAGTCACTTCACAAAATATGCTGCAGTGGAAAAGTGTTACCAAATAAATTAGTATCTTGAGTATCCTTGAGAGAGAGTTTTGTCAACATTAAGGAAATTGATACAAATATAAAAATATCTGTATATTTACACTTCTACTGTGCTAGCCAGCTGTAGCAGCTGCAGTGCATTTGTATAACTTCCACATCAGAGATTTCATTTCTCTTAGCACAAGTGCAGAATTCTTTGATGTTGACAAAGTCTAAGACATCCTCCAGCTACATTTCTTGGGATTGTTCCCCTTCCCTACTTAGAGCTCCCTTAGGTGGTTCCTAAGAAAAAAATATTTCTGTCATGTTTTTAAGACGTTAAGAAGTTTTTAAGACTCCTCATGAGTATGAGGAGTGGGAACAATCAAGTAGGTTGGATTCTTGTATCTTTTTTCACAGTACTGACACTTAGTTTTTATTTCTGATTCTTCTCCCGGCCTTGATCTAGAGTAAGTGCCTCCTAGTACTCCTGTGAATTTCAGATAGGGATACTGGATGATCCAATTTGGTAGAATTTGAAGCAGGTAAATATTCTGGAGGCTGTCTTAAGGTCTTGTTGCATGCTGGACACACCTACTTAGTTGCTGCTTTTCCTGCATACACTCTTGAATATTCAGCTTCAGAATAGCTAAAAGTTGATTTTGTGTAACTGCATGAGAGCAAGAGTATCATTCAGCATATGTGCAATTAAACTTAGTCATAAGTCACAAGCCTAGGCACAAAGATTTACATTACAACAAAATTGAGCCAATTTGAATGACAGTCTAATTAAGTGCTACTTCTTACCTTTTTCATGCACACTGCACAAATAAAAAAGCAAGTACTTGTAAATTATTCACTTAGCTGCCCCTGATAAAATGATAGCTTTAAAAAATTGCTCTTATGATAGTTCTAGAATGCATCAGGCATATCTATACTTTTCAGCAGGGAGCAGGACAAAGTATAGAAAAATGTCACAGTGCTTACAAATGAAAAGAGATCAGAGAAGTCAGCTCAAATTTAGAACCTTTCAAGAGGTGCCTGTAAAGATCATTTATGAAGATTAAAAGAGAGAATTTCTCTTTAAGGAAAAACAAGGAAGAGAATCAGACCAGCATAGGGTGAGTACTGGTTTGCACCCTTCAACAGCAGCAAAGAAAATAACAGCCATGAGCAAAACCCCTCCAGCTCCTGTGTAAATCAGTGGGACCAGGGTGAAGGTGAATGTGAACATGGTCACCTTCCAAGAGGTCACAGTCTGTGTCCTCAGCTGGTGTCTGGTGACACAGTTAAACTGGCCCCCATGGGCTACCATGGTTTATACATCAAGGATTGACCCTTCCTCAGCACCACTGTGCTTGATCAGAGCCAGAAGAGATTATTTGGACAACACAACACAGAATTTTGGTTTGCAGCTATTTGCCTAATTTATTATGGTCTTTTTGGGGCTAGTGAAGAGCTGAGGAAGATGTGCTCTTGAGTACTGTTAATGCACAGCTGTTAGCTGCTAGTGAAGGGCTTTGGATAGCAGATTGTTGTAGAAATGTCACTTTTTTGGTATTATTTAAATGTGAAGTAAGTTTGAATACAGGACAATGAATTAGAGGGGAGAAAAGGATTTGGAGTCATTCCATCTTATTTTTGCACAGACCAGATATATTGCCAAATACTCCCTCTTCTTTCACAGCACTACCAACACTCCAAATCCCTAGGAATGGCTTATACAAAGAGCATTTCTGAATATTATGGTGGACATAAAATAGATCACATTCAATATTAAGTCTGGGAAATCCATTCAGTTCACTGAAGATGATTGATTGCAGCAGCCATGGCTGTTATAAACAAAGTACAGCTACAGAAATGCTTTTTAAATGTTTTTATGTGCTTCAGTCTGCTGCTAGTTTGCTTCCCAGCACCTTGCAGGATGGGATCTGTTAGTGCCCTGTTTATGTACAACTTATTTAAGTGCTAAGCCTAAGTCTGGTGACAGGAGTACAGAGCAGCAGGAGGTGGGAATTTTAGTTTGATGGCTGCAGATCTTTCACTCTACACTGAGCATGCACCATAATCCCAGACTGTAACTAATTTAGCAGCACTGCCATAGGAGTACATGAGATTACACACAGAAAATGGGTGCAGGAGTGTTTCAGCTGCAGGACTGAACAAGCACAAAATCTTTTCATAGCAGTACCAGACAAAATCTGACTCTGCTGGGGCTATAGTGGTCACTTCTCATGCTTATTTTTTCTTTTTGATTGTGTTTAGGTGTATAAAATAATCATTTTGCAAACAGGGAGTTTTGACAGCAACAAGTCTGTAATTGAACGACGTTATTCAGATTTTGAGAAACTGCACAGAAATCTGCTGGAAGAATTTAGCGAAGAAATGGAAGATGTAACCTTTCCCAAAAAAACTCTAACAGGGAACTTCACAGAAGAAATAATCAATGAAAGAAAATTAGCCTTCAAGGATTACCTGAGACTCCTATATTCCATGAAATACATCAGAAGATCAAAGAAATTTATTGACTTTTTAACAAGGCCAGAGCTTCAGGAGGCATACAGCTGCCTGCGGGGTGGCCAGTACACCAAAGCTTTGGAAATCCTTTTAGAGGTCATTGGGCTGCAGGAAAGGCTGACCAGAGGGAACCCTGTTGCAGTTGTCCCCACTCTCTGTGCCATCGTGGTGTGCCACAAGGACCTGGAGAACCCAGCAAGTGCCTTTGAGTACGGAGAAAAAGCTCTGTCACGCCTCCACGTGCACAGCAGCCACAGGTATTACATCCCTCTGCTAGAAACAATGATCACTCTGGCCTATGAGCTTGGCAAGGATTTTCTGTCTCTGCAAGAAACGCTGGAAGAATGGAAGACAAAGAAGGATCCCGTGCGCGTTCTTACCCTGAAGGAACTTGCGGTTCGGGAGTACGTACGGTGAGCACCAGAAACATTCATGAAAAGCTCCAGGAGAAAACTCTGAATGAGTGAGAACTGGAAATTACCTGCTTGGCTTGCATGGCACTGTATCAACAGGAAAAAAAAAAAAATCTATGTTCAAAGGAACATTAATATCTATGTTGGAATGTATTGCATCTACTGTACAGATATGAGAAGTACCTGAGGAGCACCACAAGGTTTTTTGAAGGAAATTTGCAAGAAAATAATCATTTATTTTGGTTATTTAAACATAGCTTATTTTGTGTGAAAAGTCAGAATATGAAAATACAATTAATAAAGCACTTGAAAATCTACAGAATCAGAGGCCTTACTTGTTCATGTGGAAACTACTTCCTTTCAAGAAGAAAAATGTCTTCTCAGTAGATGCAGTCTAAAGGGTGCATCTTCAGACACTGAATGTAGCTTTTTACTCCTCCAGCTGGGGCCTGATCAAATGAGGATGATGGGGTTTGTCCTGTTCCCACTGAATTTAGCTGTGGGCAGGAGGAGAGGGGAAGGCTTAAAATCAACTTTGGTGGGAGCAAAAAATACAAGTAATGATGATTCCATCACAGATGAGGGAACACACTTCATTTCCCTTTTGTAACTAGCACAGTTTTATGACTTTCTGCATTGAAGGCACATTCTTGTTTGCTTGCCTGCCTCAGTAATTTGCCTCAACTCTATGGTCTCTCCCATACACTTATTTTAACAATCTGATAAATTAATTCTCATAAATATTACAATTAGTATGTCATTATCTAGCATGGGTCATTACTCTCTGCTGAATATAGTCCACTGAGTACTTTCAGCCCTGTACTCCCATTACAGATACTACCTGCACCACAATGACATTGTCTATAAATTAGGAATAACTGTATTAATTTATCTCCCTGAGACATGAAAGATTCAGTTAACTGGAAGTGCACTGAAGCTGAAAAACTTTGTTGTGCATTGTTACAAGAAGGATGTCTTGAAAAAAATACAAAATAATAGGACTGTCTAGGGTGGAAAGTTAATATTTTAAGTAGCTATTAAAAGCTAGGCATTACAAAACACATGGATTATTTGTTATTTGACAATTATTATTTTTTCCAGTTATACCAGAAGTAATGGAATTAAGAGTAATTAATTAAGAGACTTAAGGGCTGATCTTCCCACAACACAGCATATTGCAGGACAGTTAAAATGGATCAAAGGTAACACCTTCTTAGAGGCTGTGTGAATCAGCAACAAAGCACTGAAGAAAAAAGCATGTCTGGGGTCTGCATCACACTCAGCAGATTCAAGTTCAGGCAGAAAGGAAGGATGGCCTTCACTCCCATCCTTGTTGCAGCATCCCAGGCACAGTTCTCTTGGATTCTCCTGTTTCTATGGGATGGTCCATGAACCTGCACCCACAGACCCTCACCTTCAGCTGACCACAAGAGTAGAGGGTACTTGATGTCTAACAGGACAATTCCAGGAAAGCAGCACATCTGTAAGATGTAAGATTTATTAATCTCCCCAGAGGTTACATTGAAAACCCTTGGAAAGAAAAAGCTGGGATAGTTGTGGCAACAAAGGGGGATCCACAGAGCCTGGAATTCACCTGGGGCTCTGCCACAGACTTGCTCTGAACTTAGCAGAAGTGACTTAATCTCTGTGCCCTATTTCCTCACTCAGTACTTCCCCATAAAGTTTCCTCATTCAGGTTTTTGGTACTCACAGAACAGGACAGCAGTGAAACTTGACCAAATAAGAATTTAACTGGGAAATGTGCATTAGGATAGAGGCAACTTTTATTTATACAAGCCTATTCCAATTCTCAAGGACATCTTGAGGCAGAAGAGAATTTAAGAGGTACTGAGTTGCCAAACCTGTGTGCTTATTGTGGATTGCAGCTTCTGTACCAGTGCAGTCTTATTTTAGAAGCAGGTGTTATTTCCTTATGAACTAGAGAAGTTAGAAAATTATCTCTATATTACATTGCACTGTAGTGAGACCAAGCTGGTCTGGCTGGGCTGATCAGCCCTGCAGACAATCAGTCAACTCTGATTTCTCAGCTGTAAAATCCCAGAGAGTGGTTGGACCTGCCAAAAGAATTCTGCTTCCTTTTACATGCATTTCAAGAGTCAACTTCTGCATATTCTTTTTTAGTTGATTTTTACAGCAAAGTGAGTTACATGTTGTTAAACTAAAAGGTAAACTCTTCACTGCTGTACAATATTTGAGTGATAAAAACATGTTTTATAAATAAATCCATTTCATCCTTTTCCTGTCTCCCCAAACAATGTGTCCTTTTTCACAAAATATTTCTTCAGTTTAATGAAATACTAACATTTCAAGCATTTGCTGGCATTTGTCCTGTTTGCATCATTAACCTTCCTCAGCTGTTCCCATACCTGGGAAGTGGCTGGAGCCAGTTTCCAGCTGAAGGTCTTGAGACCCAAGCTCTGCTCTTGGCAGTGTCACAAGCCCACTGAGTGACTGATCAACTAATCAAATCTCAGATTTCTTTTGAGTACCAATATTGCTTTGTCCTCTTTCAAAAAGCTATATTTTCCTGATATTTTAGCAGTACATTCCAATGTATCATTTTCCCCATTTAAAGCTGGGGGAATTGTGGTACAAGTAAGAGGAGAGATTTTTCCCAAATACAGCAGTCTGGAGACCACACTGACTGCCTGAAGAAATGCTGAAGCACAACTGGCACCCCAGCTTTGCAGAAAGAGACCTGTCACAGTTGTGTGTTCTTAAGTACATCTTGCATGACCAGCCACAACACAGCTTCACTTGTGCCTGGTGTCATACACCTGAGAAAACTGCCTGAGCTCTTGATGCAAGAGAAAACTAATTAATGTATTTGAAGAACTAATAGGTGGTTGAATAGCACAAATATTTTAACCACTACTTTACAAAAATAAAAAAGCAAAAGTCTTGCCTAAGAGATTTTTAGAATATATAAAAAACCTACAGACTTCAGTTTTATTTTCCACAAGAAGGAATAGAAAAAATATTTTCAAATACATTTTTTCCAGTTTTAAGTATTTCTTAGAACTTTGGAATTTCTTTGCAGTGCTCTTGTAGTCTAAGAAGGATCACACAACCACTACAGAGAGCTGTATACATCAGCAATCTGTTATTATCCACTTTTCTCAACAACAGCACACAGTTCATCACAGCTTGGCAGTATGGTCTTACTTTTCCAATTGCTATTGACATCTCTGAAGTACACCCACAACAGATAACAATCCAAGTATAAATCCCCATTTAACTTTTTCCCAGGAAAAAAGGTAAAAAAAAAATAAATTAAAGGCTGTCCAACCAACATCTGCCTATAATGTCTAACAAACTACAGTCTGCAAACAAGTGAGAAGAAAATTTAAATAAAGTCTGGGCAGATCATCTCCAAGAGTCCATGGAGAGTTGCATCACGATCTATTGAGCTTTGCCCCATTTCCATATCAATTATTATATCATTTGGGGCATTAAGTAGATAATACTGTTTACACAACTTTCTAAAATAACTAAAGAAGCCCATGAGGATGCCTAGTTATTTATGAAACATATGCAGACAAGATGCTCTCTGTGCAATGCAGCATCTTGTTTACAGGGAATCCTGTGATCTTCATCACATACTTGTTATTAACTCCTGTTATCTGCTGCATCACTGGAGGATAATATTTGCTTTCCTGAATCTTAATAAGGCTAAATACATTTATTAAATTCAACAGATTTGTACAATCAGCATGGGAGTTGAGTTCAGGACACAAGATGAAATCTAGGTTTTGTGGCTGAGACAGCAGCTGAGCAAATCAAATCAGGAATGTTTATTTTTTTATTAGATCAAAGGCAGGAGCAAGATGTGTTGAAAAACTAAACACAGTTGTAATGCTGTAAAATACTGAATGTCAATTCCCATCTGGATGAGGTGAGAACCCCAAAGAACCAACCTATTTATTTTAAGATCACATTACAACATATGTTCATCACACTTTGTGAATATGTATATTGTCTATAGATACACAGGACACAAATTTTCATGTCAGACCAGTAAGAGCTGAGAGTAGCTTCACTGAAGTAAATTAAGTTAAAATGTAGCTAAGAGCAGAATAAGCTCTCCTGACTGTATAAACGTGTGCACAATCTCTATGGAGATGTGTGGTGAATGTGTGGATGGACAGATGGTTGATGAGGGGAAGGAGCAAACAAATTTGAATGTTTTGATGCTTAATAAAGGTTTGCCAAGTGTTTAAGAAATTCAGATCAAAGTTACTTTTACAAGCACCACGCGGTTTTATATACCTATATATATATATATATATATAGAGAGAGAGAGAGAGAGAGAGAGAGAGAATGTTAGTTTTAAATATACAACCTTCTTTTATTAGAAATAGGAATGCATATGTAAGTCTGTGATTACTCAGAAAAATGCTGCAGAGAAATACACTGGATGAACTTCCATATGCTAATCTCTCTAAACTAGTGTAATTTAAATATTTTTCATTCCAGACGTTGTGAGAGACTTAACCGATAGGAAATATTAAATAAATAGCTGAAGATGATTTAAGTCCCGGTGTTTTTCCGGGCTGTGTGTGCCCCGGCAGGGGCTGCAGTGCCACTAGATGGAGCCGCAGCATTTTCAGGAGCTCGGCACCCTGCGAGCTCGAGGGAATGGAACACAGAACTTTTTTTAATGGCTTGAATTTTATTAAAAAAAAAAAAAAATCTACTCTAAAGTCTAACATTTAAATTTTAATATGATTAAACTAAATATATATCTCTCAGCTCCATTGTGGGTTCAGACTGTAGTGCCTTGCTTTCCAGCTGTCCTTCAGGACAATTTACCACAGCCCTTTATCAGGCAGCTCTAGGAGCTGGCTGGAAAGCTGAAAGAGAAAATGTTCTTGCAGGCTTTTAGACCTGGTGAGTTCAAAGCCAGAATCACTGCAGCGTCTCAGTTCCTACAGTACCTTTTCCTTCTGATCAAAAGGAACCAAGTAAAACTCACAACTCTTAAAAGAACTATCAAATAATGGGGGGAGGGAAGTAAAAATAAATGGGCCCATAATGCTTTCTGAACAGTGCTGGGGAAAGTTCAATGACTCCATTTTAAAAAGCTGCACTCCCAAGTATGAAAACGAGATCTGATTCTATTTTGAGTCCAACTACTATAAAATGCATCTGTTAATTTATGTACAGGCATAAATACAAGCAGCATCCATGTTTTGATTTTGGGTGTTGTCCTCTGGTTGATAATATAGAAGGGGAAGAAGTGAAGATTAAACCTGGACCATAGTTCCCAGTCATCTCCTTTATCTGTGCTTTAAGCAGCAAAACATAGAAATGTTTTTGGAAGCAGCCCCTGAGAAACACAGCAGATCCAGCATAGGCCAGCAGTTCCCTGAGTTGTGCTAATGATTTTTATCAAGTTGCTGGGATGGCCACATTTGGCTTCTCCCCCCACTGACTGCCAGCTGCAGACCAGAGCTTGAAAGCAGCCTCCCCCTGCATCAAGATATTTTTTTTTCCAAAAGGTTTCTGCAGAATCTGCTAGCTTTTAGAAACAGCATGAAGGAACTGGGCAGTCCAGAGGCAGTAAAAAGCAGGAAGAGTTTGCCAAAGTCTTTGAAAGAATAGTCTCAGGAGGTAAAATCTTTGATGGGGTGTCTGCCTCCTTCCTATTCAGTTTCTTCTGGAAATCATGGAAGGAAAAGGGGAAAAAAAGGAAAAAAAAAAAAAAAGGAAAAAAGAAAAAGATGCTGTGCTTTTATAGTGCTTCATATGTTCAGAACATTTTATAAATACTGGGCAAGATTAATCCAGGCTTTAAATCTGCATAAACCTTGGCAGAGGGCTCTGGTGCCCATGAGATTATAAAGTCTGCCATGAAACTAAATTGTGATGATTCAAAAAGGAGACTCAAAAAGGTGTAGCCAGGAAAAAATGTTTGTTATTTGCAAAACAAGAAGACAGAGAAAAAATCCAGGAGAAGAAACAAATGCTTGGTCTGTTGTATAAGGGTATAAGTTTTCATTCATTTCATCTCCTTTGGAGAACAAAGGGTCATGCAGATCTCTATGGTAAAAACAGTACCCCAGAGAGACTGACAGGGAAAACTGGTTTTGGTTTATGCATTTATGCTTTTCTTATCATAAGAAGATAGTAGTGAGGATACCTGGTTATAAGTAAACAATAATTGAAATTATATAGTCTTCACAAGCAGCAGTAAGCCTAACTAACTTATTCCTTGATTATTATGGTCCATGTTCCTCTGACTGGTCCATGTAGCAGCTGTAAGAGGCTTGATTTGTACTGCATCAGAATTATTTTACACATGCTTAGATTTGAAATGTATTTAAAATTATGATTTGTCCTGCTGTGCAGTAGCTTAATGATAACTGACCTAATTTGCCATATAAATCTGTATAGGAAAGGAATTCATTTTCCTTTTGGAAGACAGAGCAGTCTGAAGCAACCTTTGTTGGCTGCTGCCACCCCAAGCCCCTTCAAAACCTAAGGTAAGAGGCAGAGCATGAGGGCAGGAGGATATTCTTTATCTCATCTCAGCATGTTTTCCCTATGGGCCACTGATGCCCACAATAGAGAGGATGAGGGTGCAGTAAAAACAGCAAAAGCATCAAGTGGAAAGTTGAGACAAAGCTCAATTACACAGCTCACCACTGTCAGAGGAACCATGTGGCAGAGCTGGGCAGATTATGTGTCACTCCAGAGGTTCAGTCATTCCCCTGGATGTATTTATAGCTGCTATTTTGCATCTGTTTCACAACATCACTGTGTGGCTCCAGAGACCTCTCTGCTCTCTCCTCCCGTCCCGTTCTCTCTGCCTCAGATACTGCAATTATATTTGGAGCAAAATATATTTGCTAGCTGTGGAAAGTCTCTAAATCTAGAACACTGACCTTCTCTCCCCTAACCATTGCCTCATCTGACAATTGACTCACCACAGCACAAAGACAGGACTGGCTGCAGCAGGACAAGCTCCAGAGGTGCCCTGAACTTCCCAGCTGACCTGTGCTCAGGCCCAGATGGGATTAATTCACTGAACTATATAGTCTGAATGCATTCCCTCTCCACAATTTTTCTTCTTGTTGTGATAAACTTCTCAATTTCACATCAGCACACACAGCTTAGAAACCTAAGAAGCTCAGCCTCTGAGCTTTTTTCAGACAAACCTGCTCTCTGCCCATCCTGCAGTACAGCTCAGCTGCAGTCTGGGCCATCGTGTTAGAAACATCTCTGCAGAAAATGCACCTTGTTTAATCTATTAGCTATGCTTACAAGAGCCTATGTCTCCTTGTACTGATGCATTTAAAAATCTGACTTTCCTCTACGTATTTTTTTCATTTTTTGTAAAAAATGCCAGACTTCAAATATTGTGTTTCCTAATAGTGCAGCTTTAAAATGTCTCTTCCTTTTCTCCACTACCACTTCAGGCTTTCCTGCCTGTTGAAGATGACCCTGATCACACAGTTGCCATGATGTGAGGTTGCCACTGATACCCTTTGTCTCCCTGCTCAGAAAGCAGCAGGGACAAGCCATGGAGGGGGAATTCCAGCAGTCTGACCTTCAGGACAGGCAGAGCTGCTACCAAACATGCAGGACCTCTGTTAGCAAGAGCAGTGAACCACCTTCCTTTGGTTCCTTTGCTGCTAGTCTAACCACCTGCACCTCTTCAGGCACCATCTCTCTGTATTTTGATGTATCTTCACAACCTTCCATGAAGACCCAATAGAGGCAATCGACTTACTGCCTTAAAGAGACATTCTACTTATTGAAAAGGATCAAAGGCATTCTTGCAGCAATAAAAGAGGTCTTATGCTAGTCTGATTTTCATTAAGATCTCCTGGTCTAGGGGAAAAAAAAAAAAAAGGAACTCTTATCCTCCTTCCTCAGCATGTCACCCTGTCCCTCCTGACAGCTTCTGGCAACAATCTTCTTTTTCAATTCTGAGAAACCAATTGAAGTTTCCTTTATCTCCAACCCCCTTGCTCTGCCAAAGCATTTGTATCATTTTGGATCCATGAGTCATGTCCCTCAAAGCTATTTATTTATTTCTCCCACTGTCTTCCTTGTGGATGGCTGAGGCCATGTGTCACAAAGGACTGTGTGGCTTCCCCATTCCTTATCAGAAGCAGCAACATCAGAACAATGTGTACATAAAGGAGAGCTGATAACCCACCCTTGTATTGCCTCACCTGCCACCTCCAGGCCATTCACACACTGGTGCAGTTCATTCTGGCCAGCAGAGTCAGTGCAGAGCATTGCTCTGCTCCAGAGTCACACCCCAAGCTTGCTAGAAAGCAGCACCTGGAATTACCTCATCCTCTGGCTCTGGCATAAGAGAGAATTTGCCCCTCTGCCTGTTTTAACTTTGAACTGAATGCATAAACTTCTACATTCTCTTTACCAGTTATTAGGGTTTTTTAATTGTTTTTGTTTTGTTTGTTTGTTTGTTTGTTTGGTTTGGTTTGTTTTGGGGGTTTTTAAACAAATCTTTTTGGAATTTGTATGTTGTTCAGAGCTAATTTTCAGAAAGTGCTCTGGGATGCTTGCACAAAAGGTGCTATAGTGTTACCAATATTATATTGCATCCAAATCAAAATCAGCATAGTTAAAAATTAGCTATAGTAGTAAAAAACCCTGCAGGGACAAGGCTGGCACAGAGTCCATGCTGAAAAAAATGCCTAAATAGTTGTGATCTCTGTATTTTCACAGGCTGAGAAATGGACTTTCAAGGACAATTTGAATCTGATGTTTTGAGACATGAGCTGATCACCACATAGAAATTGAGAAGGGATTTTTAATCAGTGGAAAACTGAGCTGCAGCCATACAGAAAAACACCAGTGGATCAGGAGTACATAATGCTCATTAGCTGTGGGTAGGAAGGTAGATTCATTTGTCTTTGTCCTTGCCCTGATAATGATGTAAGGCACAAGACAAGGACATCATGGTAGGTGAGTCAATACTCAGCACCACAGAAAAAGCTGTATTTTCTCCATAGAATGAAGAAGCAGCAGCACTCTGAGGTCAGAGCTAAGCAGTCTGGTACACATGGATAATTGCAAGCATTGCAGTTCCCATATGCAGTCTTCACAAACATGCATTGATTCACCACAGAATGCCTCCTAAAGAAAAGGAATTCTTAAGATTTCTTAACATTCTCCCATGAGAGTGAGTTTCTTTTTCAATCCATTGTGCTGCCGTTACAACCTTATTTTTATTTTCAAGAATTTTCATTGAATCACAGAATTCCTCTCTGACACAGCTCACCTTTTAGAGATATTTTTCAATTGATCTAAACCATCCATTCTATCTAAGAACTCCTTTGCCTGTTAAAAAAAAAAAAAAAACAACAAACGAAAACAAAAACACAAAGACCTAGGGATGCATGTAAAATGTAGCATCATTAACAATTCTTTAATATATACAAGCAAATCTGGCAACTTTAAATCGTGTTACTACTTTGAAACATGCCACAGACTGTCTTTTCCACTTTCTACTTAGTGAATCTTCATAGGGTTTTTAATACTCTTTCTACTTTTGCCATGATCAAAGGAATTGCTCTCCGTTTGCTTGTTCCTCTGATAAGTGATAAAAGATGTCAGTGAGACTAATGAGAACTGCCTCCAGCTTCCTTCATAAAGCCCTGTAGAAAAGAAATCACAATGCATCGTCAAACCTGCTAGTCTTTTAGGAAATAAAGTGTGGAAAAATACCAGGCACAAAGACAACAGGGGGATGGGAGTGGGGGAGGAGGGGGGAAAAGCTTTTACAAAAGAAACAAGGACATTGGTTACTCCCATCTGTAGTGCTTATTGGGGTAAATCCTGAAACAACTGCAGGTGCAGATGGGGAACTTCTGTTCTTGCACAGCAGTATTTGCCTTTTCACACACACCAAGTTGGAAAAGTCACATAACAGCTCCCCCCACAGCCCATGATACAGCAGTGTTAAAAATCACAACCCAAATCCAGATTAGGCCTCTATTCTGCAGTGCTCAATGACAGTCCACTTTTAATTTTTTCAGGATCTGCCAAGACCTTTTCAGTTCCAAAGTGAATTTTACCTGCTAGTGCAAAGGCTTTCAGTGAGGCTCTTCAGTCCTACGAGCACAGATGTGTTTCCATTTACTGACACTGAACACAACTCAAATAAACTCAGTGGATGAAATAAAGAGTTCATGCATCAAGATCAGTCCCAAATAAGTGGAAAGATTTTAATCTGGGCTGTGAAGAGCTGCTCAGCCTTCTGAGCAAATTCTTCCTCCCATTTGTGTTTCCTGCAGATTTGCTGACCAATATCTTATCTGCTGAGTGTTTTCTCCAGCCCAGATAATGGTCAAATGCACCCAGGTACCTTGCTAAGGAAGGACAGGTGGTGTCACTCGGAATGAAAGAGAAATGAAGGATGTGTGCACATCAAACAGGAGGCTCTGCCCACATACCATCCTCCATGGCAGATGTCTGGGGCTCCTGTTTCTCAAGAGTGTCAAAGATGTGCCAAGGTGGTGGCAGTGTCACTTTCCAGTGCAGCCTGTCCTGTAACACGTTATTGGTTGATTGCACATTAAACCCTGATGAGCTGGACCTGTGCCTGTTTTACCAGGTTATGTGAAGGCTGAGAACAGAGCAGTGTGATAGAGAATCACAACCTTTAAGTCAGCAAGCAGAAAACTGATTTGGTTTTGTTTTGTATCACTAGTCCTGTTATTTTCCTAAAGTGGATAACCAGTGGACTGGTTATCTCAGGCTGATTAATACTGATTTATGACTAAGTATAGCAAATTCATTTTGTCTGCAGATAGAGCTTTCTAACTATACACACCTATTAAAGCAACTATAGAAGGTAATAATGTACAAAAATGTGGATTATAATTCCATATTTATAAATTAAAATTAATCCAAGGGGAAAATATACAGTTATGCAACCACATCTTCCTTTTCAGATTAATTGTTTTAATCAACAAAGGGAAGTTTGACTTGCAATGCTTGTTTCCAACAATTATGCCTATAGTAAACAAGCATCCTGCTTTTTCAGAGACTCAGTGACAGGGCAATATATTTAAGGATATATTTAATTTTGAGACAAAATTTTAATACCATTATCTTCTTTAGGAAGATAAGTGAAGAGTACACAATGAAACTGTCTCTCAGTGTTCTACATATTGACTTTAATCACTGAATGAAGTTGTGTAAATGGAACATAAGAGAACTGTGTTCTTTTCACTAGTAATGAATAGTGATTCACTGACCTGATGTGAGCACCTTGCCAGCAACACATTTTGGGTTTTGAATTTTTTTAAATTTTGAATTATTTAATGAATAAGAATAAATTGGACTCAGCGTGGCTTAAAACTTAATTTTAAAGTTCACTCAAGAAAGACTTTTTTTAAACTGAAATTAAGAGCCCAATTTATTTTTAAGTCCTTGATTTTTTTATCCATCCTGCTGTTTCTCTTCATTAAGTGAAGAATGACTCTGATGCCTCAACAGAGCAGAAACTCTGATCTTTCTCCTGGGGCTCTGTTTCCTCTTTATACTAATACTAAATATGAAGAGTCTACAGAATCCTAAATGAGGAAAAGAAATGCATTTCTAAGCTGGATAGGGGAGGGATTAAGTCAGGAAGCAGCCTAGGGCAGAGTGGAGCTCCATAAACAGAGACCCTGAGGCAGCTTCCATCACCATTATCTTCCCTGGGCTGAGCACAATTAACACAGCCCGAGCCTGGCTGTATCTCCACAGCCACAACCACACAGCTCTCAGGGCTGCCTTCTCCTAGAACACAACAAGTGCAGTGTCAACCAGCAAAGCCAGCAGAAGTGATTGTGTGTGGATTACTGACACCTTGTGAGAGAGCCAGGGAGTGCCCTAATTAGCATGGGAATAAACTGATGCTTGAATTCCATCTTCGTGGTCATATTCACTGGAAGAATCATTGGTGGGGCAAGACAGACAGTTCTGTGCTTGTCATTTAAGCTGACAAATGCTACCCTTGCAGCTTTCCCTCATGCAAACACCTGCACAGAAACAGTGCCTCTTGTATTCCAAACAAAAGCTCTTCTGTGGCTTTTGCCACGTGAACTGTCCATTTTGTGCATTTTACTGAAATACAGGACACATTTTTGGCCTATTTGTACAAATTTCAAAGTTAAGTACTGAAGAGGGTGTTTAGCAACAACTTGCTGGTAGAGATTGAAAGTCTCAAAGAATTTCAGTAATACAAGGTCATTATAACCTGCAGTCCTGCAAGGCAGAGCCATGTCTCAGAGGTGGCACAGGTGTCTGCTGGGCAGGAGGCATGGAGGACTTTAAAGTTTGTACCCTCAAGAGACTGATCTGGAAGCTCTAAACTGTAGAAGAAAAATCTTTATGACAGTGGGAACAGTACTGATTCTGTTTTAGGGCCACCTCAGAAAGAGCTAAATACCAGGTGAAAAACTGTCTACTTGTCAAAACTTTCCAGAGTATTTCAAGAGATACTATTTGATGTATGGATAATTTCTACACCTACACAGCAAAACTCACTGTCAAAGGGAGGAATCAGGGAGGAAAGAAAATCTACAAATTAGGAGAGGAAATGGCAATATGAAGTGTCCTTCAGAGAAGGAAGAAAGAAGGTTATTGAGACCTCAGGCTATGCACATTAACCCTGTCCAGCAGAATTTTTAAAAATGGAACTTATGAAAAAAAAAGGTTATGGAAGAAGAAATGAAAGAAAGAAAGAGGATAAAGACAAGGGGAAAAATGAAGGAAAGCAGTTGAATAAATCTAGCAAGGTTTAAAATTTCAAGGGAAAAGAAAAGGGATTTAAAAGAATAATGAAAGACTGACGTAGAGAAAAAATTTAACAAATAAATTGCATGGGGGAAAAAAAGAAAGAAGATGGCTGTTATTGAAACAGAAAAGAACCAAAGTGAAAAAATAAAAAAAATAAAGAAGGCTAACATAAGATACACATGTCTCAGTTACTGTCACATTATAGGTAGAAATCCAGAATAGTTTTCTTAAAGCTGTACTGTGAATCTAAAACTGGATCTCAATCTCTATTTATTTTCAGCAAGAAAATCATTACTCTTTTTGTGTTGCTCTTCTTCCAAAAAAATCTGACTGGAAACTTCCAAGTATTCTACAAACTGCAAGAATTTTCAACTTGAAAATGAAATTTTACCAGTGAAAATTGTATTGCAGCTCCTCATCAAAATATTTTTGACAGCTCTAAAAACACCACCAACTTTCCTTTGGCAAAGGAAAACAAAAAATCTCAAAGGTTTGCATAGAAAATGCTTAAAACTTATGGGAAAGCTGGCAGTTTTCCAAAGGTGTTTTATTATTCTCACACAGAAAATGTAAAGGCAGCTGAATGATCACATTTCAAGTCTAGTAGAAATTAGATCCTAGATGTCTGCACCATCTGCTCAGCATATTTTGCTTATTATTCATTCAGGTAACGTCCCCTTCCTTCAGTGGATTCATGAAAACTATTCCAAAAAGCCATTCCTGAAATGATATTAAACCTGGAGAAACATGTTGAAGAATTGCTGCACACACAAGCATTAGAGGTTTTCCAGGCAAATCAATTGATTTAAATTTTGTTGCACCACTTCTGGGAAACATCTTAGGCAAAGCAACTTTTTATACTTGATCATTTATTATGGTATTCCTTTCACTAAATAGGTTTTTCAATATGTGTAGAGGACTGGGAATTTACCTATGTTATTTTCAGGATATAGAGGCTGGTAGTTCAAGGAAAAGTATTGGAGGTGAGGGCTTGTATCAGGAATGTCCTAGAAATGCTTATTCTTGTGATCAGTTCCATTTCAGGGCTGTTAGCCAGACCTCTTGTAATAAATTGAGGCTTTCCTAAACAGGAAACCTCAGAAAAATTCATTTGAGCGAACTGTAGCTGTGAATTAATGTTCCCAAGTGCCTTCACACAGACATGCACTTAAGGGTTTAGCAGACCACAGTGCAGTAGAGTTTAGGGATGTGTCTGATATGGCTGGGGGACACCACAACCTCAGCTGTAATTATTTTTTAACAACATTATTCAAATTGGAAGACTCAGACTGTTTTTAGTGTCTTCAACACTTCAATTTCACTTAAGTTGTACTTGTTTTTATCCTTGAGAGACCCAAGGTAATGAAGTGGAGAAATGGTTTTCCCTAGTACTGCATGGAAACGAGGAAAAGGACTCCATTACCATAAAAACCAACAATGCCAAACCTGGAAGATGGAATCCGTGTGCCCTGGGGCTCTCCCCAGAACGAAAAGCAGTGAGCATTCCTTTGTTCTGGAGCTGCCTGGACAGACACAGGAGCCCATGCACAGAGGGCTCAGGGTCAGGGACACATCCTGTGGCCAGAGCTCACTGAGCCTGTGCATGGCCTCCCTTGCTATTCACAGGTTACCAATTTTCAGCATCATTTCACAAATCCAGGGCTGAACTGCCCTCTGCAGTCCCGTGCCCCTCAGAAGTGCTGGGCACAGAGGTGAGTGCCCTCCCCAGTGCTCACACTGTGCAGTCAGTGCCTTCCCCACAACACACACATTTCACAGGAGCTGCTGTCACAGCACCACTCAATCACCAGGCTACTTGATTTGGTACTTGGCTTCTGGTTAAATAACAAGAGATTTTATGTTTCTGGTCCCAACCCTACTTTGCCATCCAAGTCCTGGAAGGACAGGTGCCTTTGGCTGGAATCCTGCCACCAGCAGTGATGGTTATCCTGCCTTCCCTCTGATCCATGCCATTCCTGGAAACTGCTGCTTGATGAAAATGTCTTCTAACAGCTATTGCAAGATAAATCTATACATTTCTATTTATTTCATGTTTTCTATAGATTTACTAGAATATTCTTGGTGTAATAGTCACAAAATTTAGAGAAGCTGCAATAGATTCAATCTTTGTGTAAACAAATATTTTCATTCCCTTCACCAGACTGATACACAAAAATCAGTGGGTGAAGGAGCAGCTTGTGGCATATTCTGATTTCGGATATTTAGATTTCAGTTTGAAACATCCTCAAAATGATGGTTGCTACAGAATGAAAACATTTGAGACTGCTGTAGAAACCAATGTTATGGAGCACAGAGGCCAGAGAGCTATTTAGGTCAGCATGTAGTGTAACATTCTGGGGCATACAGGCTGCAAGTACCACCTCCCCCTGCCAGAATGAGCATGGACCCAGCATTTGTAAAATGGGGAGCTAGCAGCATAAATCTGGATCTTGTGCTCTGTCACTTTTTGTGTACACAGGCTTTTGGATCTAGTGTCTTTTTCTTCTCATTATAGTTTATCATCTCACATGTGAAAACAAGACTTTCTAAAATATTTTAAAGCTGCTTTTAGCTGAAGTTCAGTTTAGTTGTGTTTAGTGCTCTTCAGCTCAACAGCAAAATTCGTACTGATGGTGAGGATAATTCTTAGCAAGCTTTTCAAAGGGAAGGGGTTTTTTTTATGGCTGATAAAGCACTGATCTCAATTGTAAGAACCAGGGTTTACTTCTCACTCTCCATCATCCTCAGAGCAAAGCAAAAAAGAATTTAGGCCTTTCAAAACCTTCACTGCACAGAAGCTCTAGAGAATAGAAACACACACAGAACAGCAAGGCAAAGGCCTGGTGTGCTAAAACCATGTCTTGTCCATCTGTACCTTATACAGAAATTCCTCCAGAAAAATTAATACCCTCCATCTGGCAAAGGAGGGTGCTTTGAGCACTTTGGAGCAAAAAGGCCATTATAGCTTTAAGCTCATTATATAAAATAAAACATATTTTTTAAATTTATAAATAAACTTAATATGCTCAGAGAACAGAGCAAATTATTAAATATTAGGAACAGATGGAGAAATGTCAGACCACGGCTACTTGTATTTCCTGCATTTCACAGCTGGTTTGCAAGTATGAAGCATGCAAAGCCTTAAGCCTCTCAGATCAAATGATCACAGTGGACCAAATTCTGTGTCCTTTACTCAGGCTGTTTATTCTGCATTTGATTCAAGTGTTGTTTTGCCTGAAAGCTACACCTTCTTCTGCAAAGTGCTTTCACTTAGGACTGATTTTAAACCTCTTTAAGATGGTTCAGTAACTAAACCAAGTTTCCCAACCCCTCCAGACCTTTTGCCTTCAGCTGTACATCAAGGAGAGAGGACTGTCCTGGGCATTCTCAGTCCCATCTAAAAATCCCATATCTTTTCCTAAAGAAAATAGTAGTTACAGTAGGTCCCTTCCTCCTTTCTTTCAGTTTATCCTGTGTCTTACCCTCTTCAACATTGTCAGACTCAGAAAATATGAAAGGCACCTTTATTTCTTTCGGGAAGAAAAACAGGGGCTGTTTAGTACTAAGAATATTTTCTCCTTGTTTAGGCTGTTGTAAACACAGTTTCTACAAAATAAAAATAAAACCCACAACAAACCAAAAAAAAAAAAAAAAAAAAAAACCCCAACAACAAAACACAAGTCAAAATCCTCCCCAAGAACAAATCGCTGGTGTCATTATATTTAAAACAAGAAAACCTAGATGATAGATGCAGCCAGACACTGTGTTCCTTTTAACCTGAATCTCTGCCTGTGGGCCATATCATCCTAAAAACTCTTTGATACAAGTTGGGAGCTAATGCTGGGGGCGTATCCAGCACTGCACACAGGTACCTGCTGATTTGCCAGCTCACAGGTTTCAAAAGTCTCGTAGCCTGCTCCTGGCACCTCTTGTCAGTCACTGACAGGAAGATCTTCCTCTGTGAAGGGCGATTTGCACAGCAGGGGACCTGCAAAGCAGCTGCCTCGGGTACTGAGGAGAAAATATAAGAAGCAAATTATATAAAAATGATTTTTTTTTTTCAAGGATCAGGAGGGAGAGGGGAGGAATTTGCTCTCATGAAAAATGGGGCACGGAACAAAGAAGGCGGAAGAGAAGGCAGACATGAAAATGCCATGAAAACCTCAGAGAGCAATTGATGCAGCCAGTGAAAGAGATGAAATGTCCCCTGGTGAGGGATGGATGGCACAAACAGGTGTGTCTGTACATCACAGCTGCACCCCAAGCACCTGCCTGGCTGTCCTGGCTGTGCCCCATGGCCCCAGAGCAGGAGCAGCCCCACTGCCCATCCTCACAGACACAGCTCTGCCTCTGGAGCCCCTGCACTGCAGCCCTGCCAGCTCACAAAGCCCTGGAGAGCATTTCTGTGGGAGCGCAGGGACCATCTGCACATCTGCTGCATTCCCCTCAGAGACAAGCCTGAATTATTTAAAGGCATAAGAGGGAATACTTAAGCTTCAGATTGTCATATATAGAAAGGAAAAAACATAAAGTTGTGCATTTATTCTTTACAAGCCACAAATCTAAAACCAAACACAGACAATTTAGGTTTTCTGCTTTACACAGCAATATTATAGGTTTGTCCAGAGCATGCTTTCCCATCCCCAAGCCAGGCTTTTACTGTTCTGTAGCAACAATCAATCTCATCAGCACTTATCCCTTTTCCTGCCTATTTCCTCTTCCCTAAATCTGCTGTCACAAAGAATTCTTCTCACACCCGTAAAAAAGAAGCCTGAAAAATCTATTGTAACAATCATATCTTCATACTTTCTTCTTTAAAGGTTTAAAGATAGAAAAACTGGTTTTGTTATGCCACTGTACAATATAAGTAGAAGATGAAGAGAGTAAATTAAATAATAAAAAACACACACACAGATAAAAAGCTAAGCAACAACTTGATTTTTTTTCCAGTTATTTCAGACTGCAGGATTTTGAAGTGTTTGCCATTTTACAATGCTAGTTGTAAGGTCCCTAGAAATTCATGTAAAGCCTATTTTGGGAGATGAAGCAGTCTCTCCCCAGCAGCTGGTGGTGTGGCTGCAGTACCCCTGGGTGGGCTGTTAGCTCAGGCTGGCAGTGGTTGGGATAATTGTGTTTTACAGTGATGGAGAAGAGCAGTGAGGTGAGGGAAGCAGGAGGAGACAGGCAAAGGCCCTGCTGTTCTTTCTCAAGGAGGGCCATGAAATGGCACTGCATGTCTCAGTCACAGCTGCCTCTTCCTGACTGGACAGGAGCTAAGGCTTGTTTTACTTCAACTTGTTTGGGACAAAAAGATACCATCAGAAATATGATTATTTACAGGACAGCTTTTATCTAAATGCATGATTCCAAGGAGTAGCCAAAAGTAACCCAGGCTTTCAAATCTAACACTGCATCAGTTTTGCTGTATTTAGAACCTAGACCCAGCCTTGACATCTGCAGCTTTAAAATCTGAATTTCTGGCCAGAAATTTCTAAATTTCAGTCCAGAGCTGCAGCTTGAGGGATGGCAAATAGCAGGTAGATTCAAACGAGTTCTTCATCTTTTTCCTGGAAGTTCAAGTAAAGAACAGACAAGAACTAGAGAAGGAATCATACAATTTTGATATTTTAAAGATAAAGTAGAGCACCTGCAGGTTTTTTCCATGTCTATCTCAAGCTGTCTCCAGTAATGTGTACTATCAGCTTGAACCTGAGACTTTGTGTTTTTTTAGACCAACAGCTGTGTGCCAGCACTTTAAACAATTTGCCTGAACAGCTATAGTTAAAGAGACCAAATTTTCTAAATCAGCTGGGAAAGATATTTCATAGCAATACGGAATTAATATTGTCCAACTTGTTAGAATTAGTCATGACTATAATTAAGAGCATACACAGGAGTAACCATGGGAAAAACAGATCTCTGAAAAGTATTTTGGGAGATAAAATTGCATATTGATCCCTAGTGATAATGGGATAATGCTTCAAGCTTGCAGGCAGAAGGACAGGTCTTTTGAACCACGAAAAATGAACACACCAGAAGCTAAGTGAGAAAGTTAATAAGTTACAGGTGAAGCTGAATATTTTTCTAGGGGCTAGAAGGACATCTTCAATGATACAATTTTTTTTTTTTTTTGTAAAAATAATTTATATTTATTTAAATAAATGTAGAAGGCAAAGCTTATGACATAGGCAATTCTGAGAGACTGGATGGTCTGCTAATAAGGAGGAGGATGCTAAAACTAAAGTGAGTCATTAAAAATAGGTCATTTGCTGAGCTGTATGAGATGCCTTAAACTAAACATTCAAATGATCAAAAAAGGAACAAGAAGTAAAACAGAGGTGGAACATATGTCTGCCACTGGCTGTCGTGGTGACAAAAAAGGAACAAAAATCAGGCATGCTAGGAAAGAAAAAAGAGGTCCAGAGTATCATTAAGTCAACAACCCTCAAAGAGCAGGATTATTTTATAGCAGGAATTGAGTGCTGCCAGACCTGTGTTTTCATTAGGACCCAGAGAGGTCAGCTGCACACATTTCAAACCCACTCAGACTTGTGGGCTTAAAAATGTGCTCTTGTAAGCAAGGCTTCTGCATTCCACAGAGAAGCAGAGCTCTCAGGTTTCCAGAAGCATTAGAGCTTGGAGTTGACCTGGTAAACCTATTTATTGTCATAGTTCTGTACCAGAAGCTGTGCATGGCAATTCCCAACCTACCATCACCTGGCACCTCATGGCAGTGTGGAAAAGCATGCAGGATCAAAACATGCTAGTAAAATATTGAAAAGAGGAGGAACAAGGTTTCTATAGGAAACTTGAGGTCTGAAAAGCACTTGCATGATTTCTTCATTGACCTGTTCTTGACCAGGATCCCCAGAGAATATATTATAGCAGCTTGCTGTGTACCATAAAACTAAAATAATCTTTAAATTAGAAAGAGGACTCACCCATTTCTCTGATGACAAAGACTCTCAAAGACACTTCCCAAAAGCCAGCCCTTTACTAGGGATAGATACAGCAAATGGGAAAATAAGGATGTTACCTGTTTTCAGGCCAAATCCTGAGCTGGTGCACATTGACAGGGCCACTGATTAAACTGTTTTCAGCTCTTCTTTCAAGAATGAAAGAAACATTTGATCAGGTGCAGGTGAGGCACTGGAACAACAGTTTCTAGCCTGAAACATCAACTAGTAGTTTAATTAAAAAGCAGAATATTCTGTAGCTGAGAGGAGGAAAGATAAATACAAACCTATAAAATCTAAAACCTGCAAGAACAGATTTTTTTGTTAATCCTTCTGAATCAGACTGTTTTTATCAATATTATTATTCCCTATGAGATGTTGGAAGAAATTTGTGCATATCAAAACCATAGAAGATACATTTCTCATCTTTGTGTTTCACACTGAAATGCATATTTGTGTTCCATTTATCTGTGAATAGAAATATGGTGTCAGCTTTTTAGCTCTGAAAAACCTGCCTTCAGAGATAACAGTTTTCTCCCAAATGTCTATGCAACTTGGGGAAGAACTACAAGATAATATGAAACCAATTTTCCTCCCCCTTGGTCATTATGTTAATCCCCCGTCCTTACTTTATCTAATTTAGAGAGGTGAAAGTAACTAACATTAGTGCACAGTTTTCATAGAGATGGTGATTTAGCCAAAATGTCTTTTCCCGTAGTCAGCCCTGATTGTGAACTGCACAGCAGCCTCCACAGAGCCCATTATCCTCCAGCTAAGCTCAAGTATTTCAGCTTTAAGTTCTACAGCATTGTCATGAAGCACTATTACTGCTATAGCAGGACCAAGGCACTTTCCTTTAGCCTTCCTTTCTAAACAGCATATTGACTTATACACAAGTACAGGAAAATGTTGCAGAAAGCCCTTTCTGAAAGATGTTTTTCATTAGGGTTTCACTGCTGGTGGCAGCAACATCACAGGGATCATTGTGTCTGGCCTCAGTGTCATTGCTGAGTTTGTGTTTGCTTCCCATGTTCTTCCAGGCATCTGCATTTAGGTTATGTGTGCAATCCTGGCCCTCTTGATAAACAAAAAAATTCCCATTGACTTTAATGGGGCCTGGATTTCTCCCTATTAATGTTTGAATCATAGAATCACAGAATGGTTTGGGTTGGAAGGGATCTCAAAGGTCATCTATTCCAATCTCCTCTGACAATCCTTTAATTTTATTCCAGGCTTAAAAATGCATGGAACACAATAATTCTCTGCAAATTAACAAATACATCTCTGGAATAAGGCTCCTGTAGCCTCCTGTTCCTATTATTTAGTTACTATTTTGGTTAGTTTGTACAGTATTTTAACCTCCAGTGCTTTCAGTTCACATAACACAAGTTCCTCCAGTGGACAGCCTGTGGGACTACTCAAGCCTAAGAGTTAAATGCAAGTTTAAGTGATGAAATGCCAAGTTAGCTTTTTCATTAGAGTGTATTTGATAGCCTTCTGTTGAATCAATCTAGAGTGCTGTTGCCATTAATAACTTCTGCTATGAATCGACAGAAATCAATAAAAATAATGAGAGGAGCAACCTTTGTGAGATAATTTATCATTCAACTGCTACAAGTAAATTTTTTTTTAAAGAACTTTACAAAAATAAGAGTGAATAGGTCTAGACAGGCACTTGACAAATAAACCAGCATGAGGGCAGGTACAAGGGGCAGGGAGGCAGCTTAAACACAGGAATCCACTCAGAGAGGGACCTTGCCAGAAGACCCCACCAGCTTGCAATGCTCACACATGTCCAACTCAGGACTACAAAAGGTGTCATGGACTTTTAGGAGATCAGTTCCTTTTTATGACAAAAAATGGCCATGAAGATCCACATTTTTTTCACCAGCCTTTTGAGAGATATGTCTCTAAAGCATCTTGTTTGACACACTGCATGGAAGACTGCTCCTGCCTCTCTGTAGGTATCCTAAAGATATTTTTTAAAATCAAAAGTAAAGATTAAAACAGTTTTAAGACATTATTCTTCTGCTCTGCATTAGTCTATATAGATCATGAATTATTTCAGGGAGACACTGCTTATTTTTAATGGTCTGTCCAGAGTCTATAACGCCACAGCTCTGATGCTTCTGCTCCTATTAAGCAAAAAAAATATACTGCAGCTGAATGTTGTAAGTATGATTTTAGCATGTGAGCACACATGCCAAAAAAGTAGAAATGTTGCTTGTTCTGCCTTTTCTTTTTGCCAGGTCAAAAGACGAGACACAAACTCTAAAAAGAGGACATTTTATAAAGATTCCCCCTGTGCAGAGCTGAATTGTCCAAATCATAACTAATATTGATTAATTCAAAACTCACAGTACTGTAGCAAAATCAAAATGGGAAATTGCTATTCCCAAACAGTGTCAAAACAGGGCTCTCCCAGGTGCTTGGATTCCTTCTTCCCCCCACAGCACATGTTCACCAGGCACAGCCTGCCCTGGACACACCCCTGTAAAGCTAGGAATTACACACTTAGGACTGTTCTCAAAAAAATCTCTCATCTGTTTTGAGGCTTTTAAATTCTTGTTTTGAAGTCTCTGAAATCAGGGGAAGAGACTGAACTACAGCAGGTACCCTGAGGGCTCCTCTGCAGCTCTCTTTGACCGTGGACTGTCAATAACCACAACACTGCAAAACGAGCAAAACCACTTGACACTCCTGTAACATCATTTGGTTTCCCTTTGTGCCACTGACCACAGGAAAGAATGGAAATGATTTACTGGATCTTCCCCTATTCAATATGGGTTTGGATGTGCAAGACACAATCTGGCCCTGATTTTAAAAAAAAAAATAAAATCAATCAAAAACTAGGGAGATGTCTGTACAAAACAATAGCAAGCTTGTTTGACTTAGTGTTGTCATGTCCAAATAGTTCGGTACTTATCCTATGACATTTTAGTTATTTAAAGCTTCAGTTTTTTGCTTATTTGTCTCAGCTTTCAATAAAAAGAAAAAAAAAAAAGGGTGGGGGGAGAAAGGGTTCATTTAAATTCCTCCTGCTTGCAAGGCAGAACATAAACTCCAGAAAAAACTCATGGGGAGCCCAACAATTCTCTTCTAGATCTACTGATACAAAACCTCATGATTTTTGTGGCCTACCCAGTGTTGATTCCTCAGGTTCACTGAAAATTTAAATTCATTCAGAGATTTTCAGTAACACATACAAGATGTAAGGTGTTATGACTGATATTTGACTCTATGACATCTGTTCAAGCATCATGTGCCATATACTAATAATTATGCAAAATAAAACTAATATTAATGCACTTTTTTCACACAACAGGCAAGAAAGACATTCAATTATATAATCAAGTTTTCAGGCTGGTTTTAACTTTGCATTTTAGCAGAAAGCACTCATCCCATAATTGTATTTTTGTTTGTCAGGCTGCCAGAAATACCTTACGTATACTATGATTATCTGTACCTGTGTACACAGATTTTTATATTTTTTAAAAAGCTTAGTATCATGTGTAGCTGAAAGATCTGAATCTATTCATACAGATTTGCAAACAATCTCTTTTTGAGTGTAATATAATGCTAGACTGCATCCATAAATCAGGATAAGCTAAATCACCAACATTGTGATTACCTTATTTACAATGGAGCTCAAAGAAATAAAAATAATTTGTTAAACCTCCTGCTTCTGTATGTGAGTAGGGCAAGATATGTAAAGAAAAACACAGAGGTTAAAACATTTGTGGATGCTTTGAAGGGTAGGGTAAGGACATATTTGTTCAGTAAGTTCTGAAATAGTTCAAGACTGTCTCATACTGTACCCTCAGGATGGAAAAAAAAATTGTTTAAAACTGAGAGTTATTTTTAGTGAAGAAAAACAGACTAGATATGTCTTTACTGCTCTTTCCCTACTGGTAGGCTTGGAAAGACAATGAGGCAATAAATTCAGCATTAGCCTCAAATGCACCTGTCTCTTCCAAATGCAAGAGTCTTGTTAATATCTGTGTAAGGGCCAGATTCTGACATTCTGGTGAGCAATACCAGCAATACTTTTCAGGGTCATTATGTGGAGCATCAATCAAAATCTTGTGTAAGAGAAAATACATCTCACTTTTTCAAAGTACTGAGAAGGAAGGGTTTGTGAATAGTCCTTTAACCTCTCAGTGCCATTGTGCCAATCCAGCAAAGCCTGAGCATGCACTAAATTCCATGAAATTCAGTGGCTGCACTGCCTTTTTCTGCACCAGGAGCTCTGCCAGTTTTCATCCCTTTGCAAGAAAGTAATCTCAGTTTGCAGTTCTAAACTTTCCCAGATCTGCTGACAACCACTCAGCTGTGCAAGAAGGTGATATTCAAACATTCCTTAATCCATCTACTTTAGTCACTGTACCTTTTCATGAATGGAGAGCTCATAAGCTGCTCTAGACCATGCCATTTCTCTGGCCATTACTTTGCAGTCCTCTGAGGAGCAGATGAAGTGTTCACTCACAGTCATGACTGTTAGTGCCCCTTTCCTTTCATTCTCTAAATCCCACAGTAATTTGAGAAGAGTGCTGATCCAAGAAGAGGAAACACAGAGAAAACTTTTGGACTCTGAGCCTTGCTCCACAGCACAGTACCTGTTCCAAAGAGCTGCTCCTGTGGCCACAGGTGCCTGTGCTGCCAGGGTCAGTTCACACCTTGCTTTAAGGGTCTACAAAGGATCTTCTACAGTATACACCAAGTTAATACAGAAATATTAGGAGGATTGCCTAATTTCTAAGACCACCAAGGACCTCAGAGAACAGGCACTGGTTGAGCCCAAAGTATTTGCAGGAATCTATGTGGATTCCATTGTTAATAAAACACCAGATCAGACAGAGATAATCTTACTTGGCTTTCAGCATCCTGCCTAAAGAGGTGAGTGGTGATAATAATGCTCCAACTGAGCTTTTGTCTTGTTGAGAGGGTATTTAACACCACACAGTGTATCAAGCCTCATATTAATAAATGATGCAATTCATTTCAATCAGAATTATTGCCACAAGCACCAAGAAGTGTAATTAATATTTTCTGGTGTGCCTTGTCTCATAATAGTTTTTATTCAACATGAAGGATCATTAGGAGTTGTATAATTCTGAACAGAATGCTGCATCACAAATTCCTTGTGCTAAGCTTTACTTTAAGGATTTTCCACCATAAGAAAATCAGGTGTAAAATACTTGTTACAGTGCTTTAAAATATGCTAAAATGAACAGTATTTAACTCAGCATGGCAAACACATTTAGAAAGGTTTTATGATGCTGAGAGGCAGCTTTCTGAAGCTGGTGAAGGAGCAGGTGAAGAACATTTCAGCACCACTGCCACAGGCTGCTGAGTCCTGTCCACCTGTGCCTGAGTGCAGAGCTGCAGGATGGAATTAAACCCTGAACACAGATGCAGCGATTTCCCTGGGTCTAGGGGTGGAAGACACACAGGTTTTGCTATGCCAGCTGTAACAGGAATGTCTGAGGAAGTCAGTACCGATTGAAATCAATGGAAATTGGGTTTGCTGTGGAGGGTTTTGAGCAGCTCGAGCTGCCGTGTGGGATTTTGGGTTCGGTGCGGCACTAGGTGGCAGTGGTTGTTTTAGAAGCCTGTTTTCTTTCTTTCTTTCTTTTTTAATTTCCATCCACAAATAGAAATGGAAAAGTACATATAATAAAATCAGTGCTGACTCCACTGGCAGCTGATGAGGTTGGGAAATTCAGAGTGTCAGGAGCAGCACAGCCCAGCTCGAGAGCCAAGCCCAGGGATGTGCGCAGAAGGGATGGCCAGCCCTTGGCAGGGGCCAGGGAATCCCAAAGAGTCTCAGTCTGGCTGGGAAGGTTTCTTCCAAGGCCTTCCCAGAACCTGTCATTTCTTTCCCTTCTAGGACCAGTCACTACATTGTCAAGAGATTCTGGACTCTTTTCTTAAATGTGGGGAAAATACTGAAAATTCACCATTTTCCCCTCTCTCCTCCTTTGGACATAAGTTATCTTAAGAAAAGAAAAAGTATGTCCATCAATAAAAAATTAAATTATCCACTTTCTATATTGCATGCAATCAGGTATTTCTTAACTAACTCTCAGAGAAGGAATATGTTTTATTCCCATCTCATAATTTATTTATCAAACAATTAAATAAAAATTTATCTTTTTGCAATTCTGGTTCATCAAATTCTTTAACTAAAGTAGATTCAAACAGCACTATCTCATGTAACAGTGTACAAAGAAATAATTTTCAGTTCCTACATTTTCAGTACACAAAACCAAGAATTAAATACAATTAGGCCAATCTAAAAACTCAGGAGTGTTCTAAAAAACATAATAGATTTCAGCTTCTTCTCATCCTGATATTTCCTGATCCATAAAATTATACATAGTCAATTTTTTTCTCTATATCCATCTACATAAAATAAAGTCCCTACTTGTAGAAAATAATGTTTTTAATATTGGGAATTATTTTAAGTGAGAATTTTGTTTTTTTTCACCATACTCTGACACACACTGCACCTTACCAGCTGAGTTCCCCCTTGGGTTATGCTGGGATGTTGATCATGAGCAAGAACTAGTTTTTTTCTTAAAGATTATTTGAGTACTGACACTAAATAATGAAAGTAGTTCCAGTCATGGCACAAAATATTCTGGCTAAAATGGGGCCAATCTCCCCACAAGATTTCACTCTTGAAACCATGTCCTAAGAGAAAGGAACAACCAGGACAGCTCTGAGCACCACAGCATCTCTGAAGAGAACAGCACTACAGGAGTTCTAGTAATGTGGAATTTCTGATCAGAGCCCATACAGCATTTTCATTTCTCTGATCCCAATGTAATTTGCCATCAGACCAGATATTTGAACTCATCTATCCTAATCTAGTTCTTGCATTCTTCTCTTCTCAAAGAAAAAAGAAAACAGAACGTTGATTTTTTTTTTTGTCTTCAGGCTGACAATGACACTGTGCAGACTAATAGTAATACAGTTATGAGCTCCAGCTGTCTCTGGTAAGGAAAAGCCATTAACATTGGCTTTCCCTTTATCCTTTCCTTTTATATCTATTTGCTTGTTAGCTGAACTTTCTTTGTACGTCTTGAAACCCACTGTAATAATTCATACTGATTGCAAAAGACATGCTAGAAGAAAAGGCTGCAAAGCCACTTATTTGTAGTTATCTCAGCTGTTGATCTTAGCCAATAAACTGCTGACTGATCACTGCAAATGTTTCTGCTTATGGCAGATGTGCAAGGGGCTGATGCTGAGCCCATGTTAGCTGCTGCTGCTGGTGCCTGGGAGCTGGCAGGAGTGCACCAGCCCAGCCCTGCCCGGCCCAGCCCAACCCAGCACGGCCCAGCCCGGCCCAGCCCAACCCAGCCCAGCCCAGCCCAGCCCAACCCAGCACGGCCCAGCCCGGCCCAGCCCAACCCAGCCCAACCCAACCCAGCCCAGCCCAACCCAGCCCAACCCAGCCCAACCCAGCCCAACCCAGCCCGGCCCAACCCAGCCCAGCCCAGCCCGGCCCAGCCCAACCCAGCCCAACCCAACCCAGCCCAGCCCAACCCAGCCCAACCCAGCCCAACCCAGCCCAACCCAGCCCAGCCCAACCCAGCCCAGCCCAACCCAACCCAGCCCAACCCAGCCCGGCCCGGCCCAGCCCAACCCAACCCAACCCAGCCCAACCCAGCCCGGCCCAGCCCAGCCCAGCCCAACCCAGCCCGGCCCAGCCCAGCCCAACCCAACCCAACCCAGCCCAACCCAGCCCGGCCCAGCCCAGCCCAGCCCGGCCCAGCCCGTCCCAGCCCAGCCCAACCCAGCCCGGCCCAGCCCAGCCCAACCCAACCCAGCCCAACCCAGCCCGGCCCAGCCCAGCCCGGCCCAGCCTGGCCCGGCCCAGCCCAACCCAGCCCAGCCCAGCCCAGCCCAGCCCAGCCCGGCCCGGGTGTTCACAGGAGATGGGAAAGGGAGGAAAGGCACAAGGCTGTGTGTGCAGTGGGAAGGGAATGGGTATCTTTGGAGCTGTTCTGATCTCCAAGGGCAGCTCTCCACCACCCACAGCAGTACCTTGGGCTTTCCCCTCTCAGTTTTACTTTCATAGTGCTATGGTGGTGTCCCCTCTCTGCCAGACCAGGCGCTTGCTCCATTCCTGTGCTCCAGGGGAGCTGTCAGCCCAGCACTGGGCATTCCTCGAGCAGCCCGTGGTGCATCACTGCCTTGGGATGTGCTCTGCATTCATCTGCAGGATTCCAACACACAACAGCTTAAAGAGCTGGGAGGGTAGCACTTGGGTGTTTAAAACTCCATCTGTGCTTCTCCCTCATCTCTAGACAGGCACTCTTAGCTGCCCACAGCACTTTTATCTCTGAAGTCCAAGTGGGAATTTCATCCTTCACATGCCTCCAGTTTTGAGCCAGCTATCCCAGTGCAAAGTGAAGCCAGGCTGGGGAAAATCTCCCTCCCCAGCCCTCACACACTGGGAAGGAGACAGCTAAACACAGCACACAGTGCTGTGCACAGTTGCACAGATCAATACTGTCATTCCTTCTCTTTATTCCTTGCCTTTCCCTTTCCACCTGCTTTTTCTTGTCTTAGAAATGGCATCTTTTGGCCAATGAGCTGGTTTGTGTTCTTTCTTTGAACTAGACCTGGGGTTACCAAGCCCCAGTGAGAGCTCCTCCAGGTGTGAACCCCAGCCCAGAGGATCAGGAGGGACTCACCCCCAGCTCCTTGTGCACAGGAGTGTGGCACTGCAGCTCCAGTGCCCAGGGGAAGGGTGCAAGTGATGCAGGTCCAGAGCAAAGGGATAAATTTCAGACACTTGGAGAATGCCTAATATAAATAAAATAAACTGTATAAATCAAATATTTAGCTTTTGAAATGCTAGCTGTTCCAGATGTAAAAATCTAAACAATTATCCCTGAGATAAGCATCACAAAGTATATTTATATTTCCCCCTAGGTTTTATTTTGTGTTCATTAATATATACAACATTTTCCTTTTTAAAAACACTTTATGAGCCACATGCTCTCTCTGTGTACTTTTATGGAATTGCTGTTGGAGTTGGATGAAGCTGCATTTGCATTCAAGGGAGAACTCAACTCACTGTAATCATGCCTAATTTGTTGGAGCACTGAGTATTTAAATCAGATTATTATAATGTTTACAGCTCCCACAACCCCCAGATTGCATGCTAATTGTCATGTCATGCAATTTATAGCTATGCAGGCTCTGCACTAAGACTGACAGGACCATTGTGTATATTATTAGTCAAACATTTGTGAATCTGAAGAAATTATGAGGAATCCAAAAGAGATGTGAAGAGCAGACATAACCATAGGCAAATGCAGTTTAAAGTGAAGCCCTCCTATTTCACTGCTGAGAATGTGCAGTCTTCCTGCCCTTTTTGATCCTGGAGGCTTTGGCTGACACATTCAGAGGCTCAGGTACTACACAGCCCCCAAGTAAACCACGACTGGCCAAAGTTAGAACAAACACACAGCCTTCTACTATTAGGCATGTTTAGTCCCTCAAGTTTATTCCTGATATCAGACAAATATTAGGACTGGAGTGTGAAGTATTCAGAAAGGAACTGCTGAGTACCTGGACAACAGCATGGATGAAGCTTGAGTTTCAGCTCTCCTGCTCTGTGGAAGCAGCTCTGTGTGGAATCCAGCAGAAGAATTGCAGACTTGTAAGCAAATACATGGCACTGAAGGAAACCCACTCTGCTCATTTGGCAGTACTTAGCACAGTATGGCAATGCCTTGTGTGTAAGTTTGTAGATGTCACTATAAAATCACTAAGAATAGTGCTTTCTTGTTAAGGGGGGGAGGGAAAGGAAATTACAAGACAATTATATTTTCTGCCCCCGAACTATAATTTCCACCAGTACAAAATGCACACAGCTGCTAGAAACTCAGTGGTGATGCCACTACTAAGGTTCTCTTGCAGCAGGCTGGGAGAAATGTGGTGCTGGTTTCCATTCCTCGGATGCAGATCCCACTCCTGGGGCAGTAGCTGCTGCTCACATCCTGAGATGCACAGCCTGGGGCAGCTCCTTGTTCTCCCCTCTTAACCCACTAATGCCAAATTAGTGGGGAGGGAAAATGAAGGCAACTGCAGAGATCAAAGGGGGAATCTTGCAATGAGGCATGTGTGGTTGGTTGCTAACTGAAACACAATGTCAGTGGTTCTTTTAAAGCAGGAAGTCGATTCTCCCTTCACTTCTGGGGAGGCTGAGGCAGTCTGTGCAGCCTTGGAGAGGTTGTTCTGGAACATCCTCCTGGGGGATCCAGGCCAGCTGCTGGCAGTGGGATGGAGCTGGGGCAGAAGGGGCTTCCCTGTGGCTTTTAAGGAAATCAATCACAACTGAGCCCTGGACAGAGCCTGCACCCACCAGGGAGGGGGTGGCAGCCATGGGGCAGAAGGGCTGAGGAGCAGCTGGGCAGCCACTGCCACAGCTCCATCTCGACCTCATCACTGGCCAATAAAGAAACAGAGCAGAAACAACTTACAGATGGTAAATAACTAAATAAAAACTCATAAAACTGCAAAAAAGGAGCCCTTCAGGGGAGTAAACTGGCCCTTACACCACCAATTTTGACTGAGAAAAAGAGATTAAATTGTTTGCCTAATTGTTTGCCTTATGTATTCAATATATGATTCATATGCCCTAGCATCCTAAATAGTTTGAAGTATTCAGATGGTCAATGATTATCAAGAAAACAAATAATATTTATTAAGATATAAAAATATTCCCATTCAAGAAAACACAGTCAGGGACATAGAAATAGATCCCAAAGACCAGTTGCTAATAAAAGTTGATTGTAAAACAAAAAGGAGAGTAGGAAAATGATACATTAAAAATCAGAGTATTAGATTGCTTCAAAAATCAAGTATGCAAAAAACCAACTCTTTTTTTTTTTTTTTTTTAGAATTGAAAAAATTCATCTTCAAACACACCTGCCAAAGATTCAAAATTCAAATTAACCTGTGGGACAGAAGCAGCAGACAAGCACAGCCTTTGGAATGTGCTACCAGAAAAAATGTGTAAGATAAATGAAACTCAAGAGTCAAAACATCCAAGTCTCCTGTGAGTCATGACAGATAATTGTCAGGAACGTGGTGGATGGTGATAGCCAGAGAGCTTCAAAAGACAAGGACAAAACATTAGTTTAGTAACAGCTATTTACAAAAAAGCAGGGCAGGCATATAAGTTGTTAGATTAACATCTTATTATAATGAGGAAAGAAAGGTGGGAGCTTATGAAGGGGAAAGTGACAACAATGGAGTTATGTCAATATAGCCTTGCTAACATTTATTTGTAAGACAGAATTAAGCCTTGCATGTACATTTCTGGTACAGCAGTCCTGAGTGGAAAGGGGTGGAGGGCTGTGGGGTTTTGTGCATGCCCTGGGGTAGCTGCATCAAAGAGCAAATGGAAGCAGTGTCCAACAGCATTCTCAGGAGCTGAAGCAGAAATCCCAGATCTGGGAAAGTGTCCATATGTGTAGGGTATTACCCTAAAATGCACCAGATAGCAACTCTAGAGAACAGCCTCGTGCTTAGCAAAGGTGATGCTGGAGATCTGCCTGGCCTGCCAGCCCTGCCAGGGCATCCCTCCCTGACAATCTCTGTACAGAACTGTTAGTGAACCTTTTTTGTTAACACCAGTTTTCTTGCTGCTTTGGGCTTGTTTGGTTGGTTTGCCATCCAGCAGAAACAAAACAAGTTTGGTACCTACATTGGAGGGTGTGTTTGAATCCCAGTGGAACAGTGAGATCAGGTCTCCAGAGAAGCAAAGCAAGCCCCAGCAGGCACAGGAAGCCTGGAAGAGACAACTCTGCACTCAGGACCTGCCAGGGCTCCCCTCCTGCCTCACAGCCCAGCTGGGACCAGCACAGTCCCTGTGGGAGATGCCAGACCAGAACAAACCCCATCCCATCTCCACATATTTCTGTGCCAGAGAGCAGAGCCATGTCCCTTAAATCCCACAGTCAGGACTCTGTGCTCCTCCAGCCTGCTGCTGTAGGAGCAGGGCTCCCTCCAATGAGGAACCACGCCAGGGTGGTCCTGTGAGCTGCTGCACTCCCCCCAGCTCTGCCTGCAGCTCTGCCTTGGGAATCCCTGGGGAGGTGACAAATCCAGAGCCAGCTCAGCCCTTGGAGGTGGCCACTTCTGCATGGGCTGTGCCACAGCTGCCAGTGAGCCTGTGAGCATCTCTGCTGGGCAGGGCTCAGCCCTGGCAGTGGCCATGCACACAGCCTCTATGGTTTATAGGCACTCAAAGCACACAAACCCTTCCCTGCAGCATGTGTTCCCTGGTTCCAAGATGTCTCTGTGCACCAAACATTACCAGGCCCAAAAGTTCTCTGATTTTCTTTTAAAAACTGGTAACTACTTATTAAAGGTAATCATTAAACTTCAAGTTTCAGCAAATGCTTAAAATACAGTGTGTTGTAGGAGCTCATATAAGCTGCACCTGTAAGTGACATCTTTGCAATGCTCTTGTACATAGGAGGCTCAAAGCTATTTCTTGCCAGCAGCAGTGATCTGCAGACTTTAGATGTTGTTAAAAAGCTTACAATATCAGCAGGGCAACTGCTGCCTCCATTAGAAACATGATACTAAGATGCTGATTAATACCAGGAGGGGGCTTTAATCAGCCAAAGCCATATGCTATTTCACTTAAGATGAAAGTGCAAATGATAATCATTATTTCAGAAAGGATGTATTTAAAAGAAGAGCAGAACAGCAAGTGGCATCTTTTTATCATTAGAGCTTCTTCATGCAGCCCCTTTTTTTCTAAAGCTTTATAAGCTTTTATGAACATCTGGATCATTTCTTCATTATATAGGCTTTCAATATCATTATGTTTGATGTAGTGTTTTTAGTGGAGTTATGCTAAATGTCTAAATATACAATTAATTCCTATTAATTATAGTTTTCAGACTGGTGAAATTATCCATCATTAACTTAATCACTTGTATTTTATCTTAAAATTGTATTCACTCTTTTATAATCCCTACATCTAAAGCCATTTCTTCCCTGGGCTTTGTGTGATGTTTTGCATGCTGTTTGTATAAAGGTTTGCCAGCCATTTTCAACTGCTTGTAGAACTGAGGCTGTCAGCAGCAGACCATTTTAAAATAGAACCTAATTCAGCTTAGTTGTTTTACCAAGAAGTGCTTCAGAGAGAAGGGGAAAAAAAGAGGTGAATTTGGATCTGTAAAGGGCAAGACTTCATTAGACCTGGTGAATCTTTAGTTCTGTGTTCCTTACACCAAGGCAGAGTAAAGGAAGAGTTATTCACTGGTTTCCACTTCACGTGGCAATAATTCAGCATGAAAAGAGCCAAATGATTTGGAAGTCTACATTGACTGTACTTGGAGAATTAGGAGCAACTTTAATGTCAAGTTACAACCCATACAGACAAAAAAAAACCATCTCCAAAGCTCTTTTTGAACACTCTGGCCTCATTTTAGGCTTCTTCTGTGGCTTAAACTGGAACTCATATTATGACACATTAGTCAAATGCCTCCCCTAGTTTTGAAGCCTCAAGCTGGATGGATATTCCCTTTTCTCTCATATGGCTTTTGCAGAATGAAAAGAATAAGAATCAAAGGATTTAAAACACCAGAACAGAGCTGCTTGGCTCTCCTCAGTCTCCTTTCAGGCACTGAGAGGCAGAAGGAGAGCAGCAAACCAGAGCTGCTGTCAGCACTGGTGAGACACAAGGATCACTGTGGTACGTGCAGAACTGTGCATCCTCTGGCCTCTCACCCCACCACAGCCCTGGGCACACCTCAGGTGCCTGGTTGGACACACCTCAAGGAATGAAGCTGTTGAAAAAGAGAGTTCTCTTGGAGGCTCATCATCCTGAGCAGCTATTTTCTAATCCCATCATTCTTCTCCTACTGTAGATTTTTCTCTGCTGGACCTGAAGGAGCTTAAATGACACTCATATGCATCTTTTACAAGGAATGTAGTATTATCCTGGTTTTGTACTAGGTGCCTCCTCTGCTTGAATTTGCATAAGAACTGTTAAATACATTAAGAGCAAAAAGAGCTCTAATTCTCACAAATAAAGCTGTCTTCTTGTCTTTGCTTTCACTGGCATTTTGTGGTAGCAGATACTTTCTCCAGTTTCAAATCTTCAACTCAAATCTCTGCTATAATTTCAGAGAAACTTTGTCACAGCTCTGGATCTCCCATTCATCTAGTCAGGTCATTTAGGATATTCTCTTTACTCATGATATGATGTGATATCAAGTGATCATTTAGGGCTCAAGGTTCCTTGAAGGAATAAATTTCATTTACAGTTCCAGCTGCCTGGAAGTCACAAATCCATGTGCTCCTGTTCTGCTTGTCTTGCAGGCTCCCATTTTAGGAGGCTAACATACCTAAACCACAGTTCCCAGTGCCTTAGATTACAAAGAGGCAGATTCTACATTGCTCCCCCTCTTCCATAACATGTTGGAAAATTCCTTCTGTCAGAAAAAAGGGAACCTGCTTGACTGACACTGAAAATTTTTGTTCCAGGAGAGACACTGAGCAGGAGCTAAAGTTTGTTTTATTCCTTTTGTAGTGAGACAAGGTTGTTGCTGGTTTTGAAAACTTGTGGCAGCATGTGAGACCCAGCAGCAAAGTTGTGCTGGCTGGGGATGGGATCCTTTGGTCTGTTTTAATCACTGCTCAATTCCTTTCAGCTCCTGCCCCTCCTTTGGCTTTGCTCTCATCTTTACTCCCCTCCTCTAAAGGGAAAATTTAAAATATGAGACTCAGGCACCCGACCCATGGCTCACCTCCAGGTGTGCCACAATGTGCACAGGGGCTGCCTTGGCTCCAGAGGGCAAAGCTTCTAGCTTTGATCACTCCAGATGTGTTTTCTCCTCATAATAAACTGAAAATTGCTATCATCCCTTTTGGGTCTCCAACAGCTCATTTGCCCTTTATTTCTTCAGTAAGGCATTCAGTGGATATGGTGGTAAAAAGCTACACAGTCTAATGCAGTTTCAAACCAAAATTCAGAACCAGTAAAAATTGTCTCTCCACAAGAAAATTAGCTGCCAGGTGCTCTGAGATCCAGTGACATCCATATCCTGGAGGAATTCAGGATTTACTTCAGAAGTTTCTAAGTCAGGCTAACAAGGATGGCCCACAGTTGACTCTTTGTAGTTCTGCATAATGTACATACCACTCCTTTGCAAATCCCTCCTGACTAAACACAGAGTGGAGAATACTCTCAGTTGCTTCTAGTTATGCAGAAGACATTCACATGGCCAGTTTTCAAACTTACTCTGGAAAAGAGACCGTGACTGATTCCAGAATATAAGAAATACTGGATAGGCCAGTGGTGCACCCTGACCACTATTCTGTCTCCAGCAATGGGGACATTGCCCTAGGCTCAGCCCTGTATGTCCTGTATCTTTGCCAATTTTCAGTAAAATAACCTGTCCATTAACATTTTTTGCAATGCAAAAAAATTTTTGTGTAGTATTTTAAAAAGTATTTTGAAAATCAAAATATTGATGTGCACATGCTTATTGACTCATTGAACTGTAGCAGGTCAGAGGCAGGACTTCCTTTTCCAGAAACTCTTCCTACTCTGCCCTCACTGTTCCTTTGATCCCAGGATCCCCTCTAAAGCTCTTTCAATATTTCATTTAGTCACCATTTGAATAACCTCAGACAGAAGCACTCAGGTGGAGTCTGAAATTTCTCATGTTCTTCAGGCACAGTTCACTCCACAAATGCCACAGTTGCAGTGTGATTGGTCTCTGAGCATTAGTACAACCTGCAGCATCCCATGGGTTCAATCCATTTGGTGATGTCACACAAAAAGCTTGCAGCTGCACCTGGATATCTGATATAAACACAATTTGTACCCTCACTGCTGCCACAAATCAGCCCCTTCTGGAAACCTTCTTTTTAATTTTCTTTTTCAATGGTAAAAATCTTTAGAGTGAATACACAGAGCCTTTGAAAGATTAAGGTGCCTGGCTCCTAATGATCCCCTTGTTTACAGAAAGAGCTGGGGGATGCAGCCTAAGGGATCTACAGGATCCAGGGCAAATGAACAAACCAGCCAATGTAGACAACAGCAGCAAGGACTGATGACCAAGGGGCTCAGTTTGTATGAAGATCCCTTGAGCTGGAGTCCCAGCTCTGGCAGCCTGCAGGACCTTTGAAAGTCTTTCTGTATCCACTGCAGTCTGTAATTATCTTGTCTGTTTAGATTGTGATCTCCTGGTGTCAGTGATTGACATGATACATTTGTACAGTGCCAGTAAAACAGGAGTCACAACACAGCCCAGGTTAGGACCCTGAGGTGCTGTTTTAATAACAACATCACTCTCCTCTGGCATTGCAGTAATCCACAGCTACATTATAATATCCACCTGCTTTGGGCCATCTGGTATACATAAATGTCCCTGTGTCTTTTTACATGTAAATATAACTCTTTGAAGACTCTTCTCATTGTTACCAGTCACTGCTTGTTAAGTGCTGTGGGAGTTTTCTGCCCTACAGGAGAGAGAGGTGGATCCAAGGAGCCCTGCAGTCCAGGAGAGCAGCAAACAAACATGCAGTGGGTGATTCAGGAGCTGGTTCCTGGGCAGTGTCCCCAGGAGGGGACTGCAGGTCTCAGGGAGCTGGCAGAGGGACAGACTGCACATTCTGTTAACTTTTGGGTATGGAGGGAAGCTGCAGGCTCAGGACACACAACAGCAGACATAAAGACAGAAGAGTGTGAAACAGGCAAAAGAAACAAGAAGAGGGATAGAACCAAACCATGGCTGCTCTCTGGGGACACAACAGATCAAAGCTCTACAAGCTAAAAAATTTAAAAATTATATAAAAGGGATTAAAGGGATGGAAAGTTTCAAAATTGGGAAGGAGGAAGGCTTCTGTTGTCACATACCGTGTAGTGTCAGAAAGTGTAAGATGATCTCCACTTTTTTGCTGTTGCAATGACATTTGCCTGCCTGTGACAGCAGCCCTGAACTGCAGAGCTCAAGTATGACAGAACTCAGATTCTGTAACAGATCTGCTCCACTAAGCTGGGATTATCTTTGCATAAGATTTGTGTGAACTGCCTCACACAACTGAAGTTGCATTGGGCTTTTAGAACGGTTCAAGATACAAAAAAATTCATCATCATGGCCCCCACTGCAGGCTGAAGCAGTGTGCACCCCTTTGAAGCATCCTGCAGCCTGAGACAGGGAATGTGCTTTGAACTAATTAATCCACTGGCTCTTCCATCTTTTAAAGATTCAAATGCCACCATCACCCCTCACCTGCCCATTTCAAGTCCCTTTGTCTGAAGAAATTCAACTGGAAGAGAAGCATAACAAAATGAGGTGATAAAGCCTCCTAGAACAAACACAGTTCCTTCTGCACAAGTGTTGAGGGGTAAAACTTTCTTACTTCCAAAGTCTTTTGAGAGTCCTGAAATTCTTTTCTCCGGTGTTGCATTTTGAAGTTGCTCCCCATGAATATCATTGTCAGACAATAGTAACTCTCCACCTAGTGACTGTCAGTAGTTTTCACAGAGATGACATTTAAAAGACTCAGAGCTTGAAAGCTAATCTCTCTTCTCAAAAGTTATATTTCCCAGCAATTATTTCGATATATACTAGACAAATAAAGTGAATGCAGGTGTTCCTTGTAACTGTTCAACCAAAAAGATGAAGACTGTATAAGAATAGGACTTAATTTGACAAAATAGTGTCAGTTTTAGACTGGAGCTCTATGTAACTGCAATTCTTCAGGAAAACAACAATAATAATCTGAATTAAAATTTTCTTCTGCAAATGCAATGCTAAGGTTGATGTATTGTCTGCTGAATCCAGAGTTTCTATGAACAGAGGATCAAATCCTTCAACACACTAGCATGGCTCTCAGTGAAGAGAATATCCAAGTTGCCATGAGAGGTGTGGTGGTTGCATTCAGAGTATCAAATCATCTTTAACCCAGCCTGGCTGCAGCTCAGTGCTGACAGGATAGCCCTGAGTGTGCTCAGCAGCCCACAGGAGCTCTACAGGCTGGGCTGAGTTTCACTCTCTGGCAGCTTCCCTGGCACCTGCTCCAGAGGCAGCTAAGGTGAGCTGGAGGGGAAACTGAAACCCTCCCTGCACTAGGAACGTGTCTGAAGTCCTTGACAGTGTCTCAGAAATATTTTTGCCATCTCTTTTCTTTGTTATTATTTTTTAGAACTACCCAATCCAATTGCACTTCTAATTCAGCCTAAATTTTGAATGGCAGTGAGAGACCTCAGGCATTCCTTTCAGACCTTAAGGTGGAGAGTCTCAGATATTGCACACCAGATCAGACATTATTTCAGCTGTTTCTCTTGCTGTGGGTCACCCCTTTGGCCTAATCAGTCAGATTATTGCAGAAACATTTCCTGTAGCAGTGCCCCGTGCCTGAGAGCATGAGATGTGATTACAGACCTTTGTGAGAGCTTCATGCAGAATGAAGAACCCACCCTCTGTTTTACTGCTCCTATGCAATGGTTGGTGTTAGTTCTGCTCCTGCAACCACTGCTGCACAAGGATCTTCTTTCTTGCTGCCATATTCTATTCAAACCCAAGCCATGGTCTTGCAGCTTTGGCTCAGTGAGTCTCTCTGTGTGCAATGATATTCAGTAGGGATTTTTCCAAGAGCTCTCCAAAGGGTAATGCAGTTGCACACCATCTACAGGAAAGCTTTCCCATTCTTGAACTTTCCAAGGCATTTCTTTATTGGACATGAAATCCACAGGTTGATGATAAAACTATAAAAAAATCCAAGTTTAGAGGAATTATTTAGCACTTCAGACTTAAAGAAGGGCCAGATCTCCCTTGCTTATATCCATGATCTGTAGGTTAGGACCTATAGCCAGTTCATAGAACTCGCAATCAGATGATCCCTTTTCACTTTTGTCCCACCTTAACTGAGAAAAAACATATCTCAGTGTTGACTTTGGACTTTCCCCAAGCCTATTCCACACCTAATCCTCTTCAGCCAAAATAGTCTGAATCTGGCAAGGAGATCTGGAAGGAAGTAAAGGTCTCCTTTTATCCAGATTTTCTTTTTTTGTCCCTTCATATTATTTTGTTAAAGTAGAATGGAGAGGAAGGAAAATTCAAGAAATACAAGAGATGATTATTTAGAGTAATAGATAGCTTTCCAGAGAAAACGTAGGCATTCTCTTTAATAATATTGTTATCTTCTCACAAGATGTCCCTCATGTAAGAACAAAAACAGATAAGGTGTCAATGTTCCCATGCATTATAACCTCATTTCTCTTTTATAAGCTATTATCCCAAGGCTACAAATTTTCCAGGGAGTTTAGGCAGCTCCAAATATGTGCTCTTAAACAGAAAAAGTCACTCAGTGTTTATGATTGTCTGTTTCCTATACTCAAAGTGCTAGGAAATACAGTTTTCTTGTGGTTACTCTCAACTGACAGAAGAAAAGCCTGATGAGAATATCTTGCCTTGACTGAAGCTATGCAGTTTTACCTCTTATTTCCTTGGATTCCTGTGGATATCCATTCCTTAACTATCACACATTAAACACCCAGTCATTTCTGTGTTCTTACAGGTATTTCTGATCTTAATGGGCAAGAGTCAGTGTCATGCAGGTCAATACAAACAAAAGCAGCCTGGCTGTGCCTATATAAATTCCTGATTCAGATACTCCCCACTGCAACAGGCACCATTGCAAGGTTTTCATGCCCTGCTCATCAACCCAAACTATTTTGCTGTCTCAGTGCTGTTTGCAGCAGACAGATGGAAGTACTGAGACATTGCAGTATTTCAGACTGGAGCCCTGCAGAGCTGTCTCCAAAGCCAAGCCTGGCTGGCTCTGAGCCTCACAGCCCCTGTGGGTGCTCCCTCTCCAGGGCACCGTGCTCTGCACTTGCTCTGCGAGGAAGTGGAGCAAAGCACACGCACTCCATCAAACCAGCTTTTTACAGCTTCAGAAATAATGAAAATGAGGCATGAACTTAATGCTAGCAGCTGGAAGATAGAGTAAAACACCCTGTTCTGCAGCTAAGCTGCTAGTGACATCTCTGGGTGTCGTGGTCCTGGCAATTGTGGGGTTTGGGTCCAGCAAGTGCCTTCCCTTCATCCCAGCACTGCCCAGCCTCCCCAGGTGACTGTCACTCTGTCAGAGCTTCTAGATCCTGGGAACAAACCAAGTTAAATAATTGACACTTCCCTTTGTTTGATTCAGCATACAGCTTTTGCCAGTGATCAGACACTAGAGACCACAAAGCAGCCACTATAAATTTCCAAAATGCACTGTGCTGGTTTAGACTTTCCTCTCTGATGCTTTTCCCAGTATTAACTCTGTATCTTCTCAAAATTGCACATTGTCAAATTAAGCACAGTTGGTGGCACATTTATTATTGTTAAGTAAAGCCAATGAAAGAACATTCATTTCTTACAGAAAAACAAGGATTTTTACAGAATTCCTGTCTTGGTTCCACACTTTTGTAAAAATCCACTTTTTCTTAATCTCTTAAACTTGGGCTAAGCAGAGTTTTGAGGTTTGCAGAGCTGTTCTCCAGCTGAGTGTTTCCTTTTAGATATGCACACCTCCTTGTTGGACATTCATTATCAAACCTTGTGTTTGCCTTTTATCTACAAGTCCTCTTCAGTGTTCAGCATAAACTACATGGACACCTTGCAGATTGACATTTCTTCATTCATGCTTTACCTTAAACAGCATGCGAAGACATCAAAGAAGAGGAGCCGACTTTGATGTTACAAAATGAAAAACGCCTCATGATTTGCCAAGACCAGGGGAACTTGTAGTTTGCTCTTTTTTTTTCCCCTTAAAGAAATACTACTGCTTTCCCCATGAATATGTGGAAATCTCTGCCATTTTCACCAAACCTGTATAAACATTTTGTTCCCAGTAAAAAAACAAGCCAGATCTCATTGCAGTCTGTTAAAAATGGGCCCCAGGGCTTAAACTACAGTGGCTTGAACACACCCTTTATTTAAAGGCCTTTTTTGTTTCTCACTTGTGACTTTGCACACCACAAGTGCCACGACCCCCAGCATCACCTCACTAATAATGATAATGAGAGCTCATGGGCTGTATTTTTCATTCACAGGTCACTGAGAGGGTTTTAGAAAAACATGGTCATTCCTATCTCTAGATAAAGGAATTGTGCAATGAGAGATGCTATTTGGTTTGGCCATGAGAGCAAATAGCCAGCAATAAAACAGAGCTGTCCCAATCCCTTGCAGACACTTGGCTCAGCAGCTCACTCTGTTCATGAAATCAAAGGTGATTTCCTCAGCACCATAACAGACACAAAAGGTGCCAATAAGCCTGGGAGGAGGCTGGGCATACCTTGTCAGAAGGTGCCACACAGCACAGGAGGAGAGGCCAGATCTGGTCCAGAGCTCCTGCTCCTGTTGTTTTGGGAAGGGAGGTTTGCTTTGCGTGTTTTCTTTCATTGTCTGAAGTGAAGAGCTGCCCTGCCCTTGTAAGGACAGAAGGAATGTGCACAATTAGTCCAAGGCTAGAGAACAGAGACATTCAAAATGAACATTTGTTATTGATTTCCCAGACTGCAGTGGAACTGAGAAGAATATCATGAGAGGAGAAGATACATAATTAAATGTGATATTTTTGAATGCTGCCAAGCTGGGTCATTGCAAATGTATCAGTGGACTGCATTGCTCCAACACAAAGTGCACTGTCCCTCTCCCTGGCACAAACCCTCTGAGTGACCAGCCTCCCTCCACTGGTGCAGGACAGCCCTGTTGTTTTGCTGCTGGCAGGGCTGCTTGTGCTATTTCTTTAAGACTCTTCATCAGATGTGGTTTGTCAGGAACATGCCCAGACTGTAAGTCAGAACAGAGCTCATTTGCTTTGATGTGCATTTCTAATGTGCCTGCTCCAAAAGGAGGGGAATGAAAACTTTGGTCACACTGTTAATCTGCAGGGACTACATTTAAAGCAACTGGATGTGAATAGACTATGCACAAACTCCTTTCAAACAGAATTTTATCAATAATTGGTGCCAACACAAGAATGTATGTCAAACATTTAACCACAACCAACTCAGGAGGAATGCGTTTGGTCCAGACCTTCTGCTATAAAAAGACTTTTTATTTTCAGTTTAGGGCCTGAATTTTTCCAAAACAACACAAATAGCTGCTTTAACCTCATTTACTATTGTATTGTGCTCAAGACCAGCACAGATATGATCAGTTTGGCTCTTTGGCTCTGGTGTTTTAGGTTTTGTACTCAAGGCTTTTACCCTCAAGCAAGTGTTTTGCATACTAAAAAATCTGAAAGTGAAAGGGTTACACTTCCTTGAAGGTCCACTTGAATGGCTGTGAGAAGAGAGCCAAAATGGTAATCACATCCCTATGAGATCATATTGAAAGCAGCCATGCCTATTGCACACAGTCTTCTGATGTTGCAGGGGTCTGTAAAACATTTAATCACTGGAGTTTCAATAAGTTGAGATTTGTTGTGAGTGCTGTAGAGAGCACTCCTCTTAGATGAAGTGCTGCCTGGTAATGCTCTTACAGCTCCATGAGCCAGAATGCAATCGAATATCCATGGTGATTTAGCCTTGCACCGTCATCCCAGAGAAGGGGATGCAGGATTTTCACAGCTACATAGCAGTGGATTAATATAACTATTCATTACAATTCATGGGAGGCCTGATCCAGCTTCTGCCAGTGGAAGGAAAGATGCCATTTGATTTTAGTGAGAGTTTGGATGGGGTTTTGTGTGTCTAATCCTGTGACTGCCCTCCACTAGCACAGAAGCTTCTCCAGAGCTCTCTATTACCCTGCTGCCCAGGTGGCACCTCTACAGCTGCTGGGCTGCTCTTATTGCTCAGGTGATCCTAATTCTGCCAGGCAGCTAAGCATTGCCACAGAGAGATTTAATAGCTAAACCTTGTCTACCTTGCTTTTATTTACTCAAGCTTGTGAAGTTCTGACTGACCTAAAGTTTAAGTTTGGCATAAACCACGTCAATGCCTGTCTCAGAAAGAAATGAACAATGGAGTTTTGAAGGTGGCTCTGCAAAAACTCACAGATGAGACTGTGTGTGGATGAGCCCCAAGTAGCTCTGCTCACAATGTTCCTTCTCCTCTGGCCCAAAGTGTGCAGGGAGCCAAGAGACAATCCTTGTTTTCTTAACTTCATTAAACTGCCAGCAATCTATCCAGTTAAGCCTGCACCAAATAAACCTTTTATCAAGACTATATTTTGAGGAAGCCTTTCTCCACCAATGGCATGGTTTGAAGCTTACTTTGAAAGATGCAGAAACCAAGCTAAAAGTGGGCCAAGATTAAAGAGAAAATCACTCCCACAGTGGGTCTATCCAAATGACCCTTCTGGTTTCTTGCAAAGATCCAAACCTATAAACTGTCAATGCAATTGGAGATGCTGAAGAAATGGAAAGGTAGTTTATGCCTCTCAAGCAGTTTAAACAAAACCAACAGCTGAGCCCATTTTATTGTAAAGGTTCTGTCTCTGCTGCCATTACTGAGCAGCAGAATGAGCAAGGCTGTAGGTACCCAGGGTGAAAGATAGCTCAGTGTATGGTTATATTTTGTCTTTTGTGCCTATACAATCCAAATACACATTAGATGAAAAAACCTACCTGGGCTGCTAGAGCCAAACAAATGAAAAGGATGCCTCTGACCAAAGAGCACTGAGTTTTCAGAGACAGCTCCTGAAATATGCCAGGCTTGAGAATGGAAGCCTCAGAGCATCAGTCCTTTCCCCTTGGCTGACAGGCTTTTGCAAAAGAACAGAAGAGGTTTTCCAGCAAATATTTTGAGTGTCAGGGAAAAAAACCCGTCATGAATTAATGTGGATTTTGAGGAGAATGATATTGCCTAAAAATACCATTGTTAGTACAGGCTTCTTGACAGACTTGGCAGGTTTCTATAGCACCTTCTGACTACATGAAGTTGTGTGTGTGACTTAACCTTTTTATTTCTGCCTTTTGGAGTTTAGTCTCTGTCACTGTTGCCCTCTGCATTCAACTCCTCTGAACCCTCAGTGCTCCTGACACTCATTGTTATTCTGCTCTCTGCTTTCAACAATATTCCAGTGAGATTCCCTCCCTGTCAAAGCACTGACTCAGTCTACCTTAGAAAACTCTCAGGAGCTGTTGATCTGTAAGAGAGAAGTGAATATTTCTAGTCTCACTATCATTATTAACTGGCCAAAATGCCAGGATTAAAATGTTTAATAGAAAAAATGTTCTCAATGTTATTGATACCACTCCCAGCAAAAGAAATTTCACATTTTAGCTTTTTGCTATGTTTGAAGGTTGAACATTTTTAAGAACTGCTTGTTAGCATCACATTCACTTCCAAACTGCTTTGCTGCTACTGCCCACATCCCACCCCACAGCCCCAATTTCAGGCTGACTCTCAGATGTTGAGAAGAACTGTTCGGAGAAACAAGGATTAGCAAGGTGAATCTGTGTGATCCCTTGATTTTGCAGGCCAAACACTGAAAAGCAGACCATCTATACTTATGCCCCTTTTTCGTGAGCCTGAAATAAGGTCTGGTCAAATCACAAATATTCTCATCAAGCCTTAGCTCATTCTTAGGGATATAGTTGTCAGTATCAGCTGCAAGAAGCCCTTTTCAGCTTTGTAAAAGCTGTGTAGCAGCAGACCAGAGATGGGGAGGTAAAGGCAGCAGATGAAGCTCTCAGCAGTGCTGAGCCAGTTTAAGGTGCCCACATCCTGTCAAACTACCCCTGGTCTGCAGCAGCAGCAGCCACTTCTCTGCTCTTTCTGATGTGTTCAGACACCAGGGAAATCCCCCAGGCTTGGTTCCAGGCAGCCCAGGACTCTGAGCTCACTGCCTGCAGGACCCTCTGACACCCAGGGTCTGGCTGAACACACCAAGCAGCTCCCCAAGAGAAAAAGCCATGCCCTCCCCGCTCTCTGAAATCCCACCCCGTGCTAGAGGACTAAACCAGCCACAAACAGAAGTAGAGACCTAAATACTCTGCAGTCTGTAAGAGCAAAAAGAATCCCCAGAGTCACAAGAGCAATCCAGCAGCCAGCACCAAGGCCTGAGAGCTCTGGGGAGGACAGGACCTGCTTGCTGCCAGGGCAGTCCCTGCCTCATGGGAAGCCTTGGGAAGCAACTTCCCAACACTCAGGATTTATCCCAGCCCTCAAACACAGGCAGCACTGGCTGCTGTCTGACTGAAATACCTGCTAGCATTGCCCATTTTGGCAATATTTGGTAGCACAGATTTGGGACCTCTTTGCTGCATCATGATCTCTGAACCAATCTCATGCAGCAGTAAACTCTGGTTAAGGAAACTGCTCCATTTCCTCCATGCTGGCAGATAACAAGCATTACACAGCAGTGACCCAAACACTTCTGTTAAATCTTCCAGAAAACAAGGCCTATGTTGTATTTTTTGCTTGGCACTACAGCTCTAGGACATAGTACCACTGTAATATCAGTTTCTCATTTATCTTTCCCCAATTGCACTTCTGTAATTTTGAGAGAAAACCATTTCACCTGGTTTTAAAGACCTAAGAAATGCTACTGGACTTTGAATTACTACATATATATCATCTACACACTTGTCTCCTTACCTGAAGAGCTCAGAAGTGGAACTTAGATGTGTGAACTCCATCAGCAATAAGCTGATAAGGAAGAGGGGAAAGAAAAAAAATCAATCTATTGCAAATGGCCAATACAGCAAATAAGAGCTAACACTTATTGCTAATTGAGGGGCTACAACATCAAACAAAATGATTAAGGACTCAGCTGGATCTAACAAAATACATGAGCAATTTAGGCTCTTACTGTAAAAAAATAGTAATATTTTATTTGATTCATCCACAGCACAGCAGTCTTAGCAATGTGTTTGTGTGTTCCAGGGACTGACAGGACATCAGGTCTCCTGTGCATGAAGATAAAGCTTTGTTCATCCATAGTTCCCTCAAGGAGTCACTTACTTGTGGGTTGAAGTTAAAAAAGTTTGAGTTGAGAACAAAGATCTCAAAGACTGAAAAATGGAACGGTTAAAACATTAAATCAGGAACACATTAGAAAAAAGGTCACCATAAAGAAAGTGTGTTTATATCATCTTAACTGGATTGCTGGTGATCAGGCATGAAGTAGCTAGCAATGATACACCCTTCTGAAAACTCAAGGTTTCAGCTGAGAGATCAAGTCTGGAATTAAAATAGAGTTAAATTTAAATTCCAGACTTCACTGCATGCTGTACTGGAGTAAAAGAAAGTCTGTCCTATGCTTTGAATTGAAGCAGCTTAGCAAGGCAAACTTAGAGCTGACTGTTACCCTTGGAAAAAAGAGCATCTCTCCACATTCAGCATTTTCATCCTTCAGTCTCTAGCTGAGCATCATTACAAGCAAACAATTCAAACCTGCCACAGCCTCTCCAACTTTACAACATATAACCTGCTGCAACACCACACTTGAGCCAAGCCTTTCCTGGAATGTGCTAGAGCAGCTCATGGGATTACTGCCCCAAAGTGTGACTTCTGCCTCCTGTTGGAGTGGAAGAGACTTTGAAACACCACAAATTCATTTTCCACACAGAAGATGATTTTCAGATTAATTTTTCTCTTTGTGTTTATCCTTAAGGTAGTTTTCCACTCAGAGCTCTGAGGAAAAAGAGGGGGGCAGGAGGGTGTGGGGGTGTGGTGAATTCTGGCTCATATGCAGTCTACATCAAAAGTTACCAGGGCTACAAACCAGTTAGGAAGCCAAGCTGACAGACCTGACCAAGAGTCTGCTGGGCCCCCTGAAGGAAAAGAGAAATGGCTGAAAGACATCAGAGGAGGAAAAATAAAAAATTAAAGTCCATCCTGTTGTGCTAAGCTGGTCAGAGCATGCCCACTTCATCCTATTTAGGGTGAAAATGTCTAATATTATATCTGACTGGGAAAAGGAAAAAAAAAAGCAAGGAACTTAATTCCAAAGTTCTGAGCATTTTTCACGCTTTTCCCCTGACTCCTGGTGCTGCTGAGGGCCCCCCTTGCAGAGGGGCAGGCGCAGGCAGAGCTGGGGAAGGGACGAGGGCAGCAGCAGCAGCAGAGCCTGGCGCTGTGCGGGACCCGGGCAGCCAGAAACAGGGACAGGGACTCATCAGAGTGAGACAGGGGCAGAGCTGATCCAAACTAGCAGAAGGCACTGCTCTGCTTGGTCTGTACACTGTGTACACTGCCACTTGGGAACTTAATTAGTCCACATGCTTCATGTTTCTATCTTTAGTCTGATGGCATACAGCTGTTCTTTTCAGCATCGCTGCCTGCTGCCCTTTCCCTGCTGTTGGGGTGCACTGGGAATAGCAAAGGAGGGATTCCCTCGAGTTTAACCCTCTGCCAGCCCTTGCTGATTGCCTAAAACAAAACATTTTAGCCCAAATCATGAGGTAAATGGTTTCATTACCTCAGGGAGCTTTCCCTCATGGCCAGGGATGGGGAGGAATCTCACAATCTCAGGGTGCTGATCCCATCACAGGGCCACTCTTCAGAGCCAAAATGCTAAAAAGACAAAATAAAAAGAACACATTTCTGTGCAATCTTACCTGCTGGGGTGAAGGGGAAGCATTTTTGAGTCACTGTCAGCATGAGGTGAGGGGACAGAGCTGGTTCTGCTTCCCACCTCAGCTGAGGTGGATTTGTGGCAGAACAAGCCCTGGACATGACATATGAAGGGATATTGATTATTTCAGGATATTGAGACCTGGCACTTTTCCAATGTTTGCCATGGCAGACAGTGACCATTAGGAATTTAAAAAAATGCTGGACTGAGGTTGTGGTGATCCATGCATACTAAAGTGCAGGAAAAAACAAATAAAAATCTATTGAAGATGCCCAGTTGGCCAATGAAGCCAAACTGGGGAAAGACTCAGGAATGAGGCGTGAGCTCCCACTCCTGGCTGCCTCTGTGCTCAGCATCAGGTTAAGTGTCAGCACAGGGAGGAGGACAAAGCTGGCTTTATAGCCTGAGTCTGCCCAGGGAGCAAGGGAATGCCCCCATGCTCTACATCTAATAAATGAAGGACTTCAAAACCCCTTGGCTGATGTCATTTCTTGCACAGGGTGTCACAGCCTTGGCCTTTGAGCTGGGACATTCATATCTCCCAGCTGGAATGCAGCTGGCATCCCCAAGCCTGGCTGTGACCTCCCAGCTCAGAGAGCAACTCATTTTTCTGAGCAGTTAAGAAGTTACACATTCATCCACTCCCGAGGTTTAACCATATCAGTATCCTCCACCTCCTGCCTCCCCCATTCGTTTTTGTCTCTTGCAATCATTTTTTCTCATATTCCAGAAATCCCTGCTTTGCTACCTTGGCAGTGATGTTATCATCAGGTGCTCTACATCATGCCACACTCATGAGTTTTACATTCCTATGACATGCCAGACTTTGATACAATTACAGCTTGGCTACATATCTTAATTTATGTTACAATATTGCTGCAGTGATATCAGAGACAAATGTTTAATTCACAGAAACTCCGTTTCTAACTACAGTCCCTGAATGCAAACAGCAGACTTCAATATTTTTTCATCAATTTCTTAGTTCATAAAAATCAATTTTTGTAGAGTTTTTACACTGTACATAAAAGACTGTGGCATCAATTAGCCTTAATTCTTTTTTTTTTTTTTCTTTTTTGGAAACCTCTTTGTAGGAAAATCTCATATTTCAGCAATTTGCATTATCCACACAATCTGCTTTGAAGTTCTAAGTTATGGTAAGAAAAGGATCCACTTATCTGCACATAAAAAATGTTCAAAGCTTATAAATTCCCTGAAACAGATGTACATTATCATTGGATTTGCCTTTCTCTCTTTGCTGTTGCATGGCTAATAGAGTTTCATGTGCCCCCTCACATCCTCCCCATTTAGCATCTTTTCTCTACAGAAGCATGCACCCTACTGTGCCAATCCACACTTCAAAGATTTCTGTCTATCTATTAGAAACAAAGCACAAAGTGAGAACATATGGCCCCTTTTAAATTTCCCACATTTAAGTCAATATCGTTTCTTTTCTCCTTTGGCAAAGAAACATAATAAGGTTTATCTTCTCCCTTCCTAAATCTGCTGGCTCTCTCAAACTGCTTGTGCCAATTCAGCAGTTACTTTGCAGTATCAGACTTGGCAGCACATATGAAAACAAAATCTCTAATTTTTTAAATTGCTTTTATTTCTTCAGATCAAGAAGATGCATTTAAATGATGAAAAAGGACAAAATGAAACTGCACACTTTCAGATAAGTGGATTTTAAACCCATGAAAGGGCACAACAGAAAGTCAACAGCAAAAAATTGTCTTGTTCAAGTTCTTTTTATAGTGACATCTTTCTAAACTGACTAAAGGGATGGGAGAGCATTCTGGAATCTTATTGCACCTGCTTGTCAGTGTGCCAGAGCCTCCACAAAAACCCAGTGCTGGGGGGTGATGAGGCACTGAGACACTGAGACCTCTCTTGAGGACAAGGAACACTGATTGTCTCAGTGCCTTTGGCTCCTCAGTTTTCTCTGCTGGCATCACAGACGTTGTGAACACACCTCGTGTGCCAGGCAGGAGAAATCTGGGACCATTCCTTTGGAGTGGCACAGCCTGCACATCCTTGGGGAGATGAGTGAGAGAGAATGCTCCTGGTGAGATCTGCTGTTCAGTGGATTTCCTTTGCTGTGGCAGCTACAGAAGCAATATCCAAAGGAACACAGGCTCCAAGTAAAACAAACTTCATGAACTATTGTTAGAAAGATCAGCAGACACATAATATCCTGTGAATGCCGAATTCCTGATTCAGTTATAGCAAAAGGGATTGTAGTGACGCTGGTTTTAGCAGAGAAAGGAAAGTCTTGCCCTGCTCCTGGAAACAGAATGATTTGCTCCTTTAGTTCATAGTTACCAGCTAAAATGACTCTGTGTTTCAGGCTTGCAGGATATCAAGATTGTAATCTTTAAATTAACTTATTTTAGCATCCATTTATTAGACCAGGAAAGTTCTAATAAAAGCCTGTCCCTAACCAGTGCAACCTCTGAGTGTGCCAGGCCCTGATTCCATGAGGGTATAAACTGAAGTACTTCTGTTGGTCCAGGGAAGCTGCACAAAATTTCCAGTGAAACCTATGGAAGTCACAACCACTGAATGTCGTGGCCCTAGCAGATGGCACACTCTAACAGCAAGTTGTGATTAGAGACATCAAAAGTCAAAAACATTCCCTGAAAAGGCTGTAAAAGACCAGAGGAATGTGAGGCCCACAGTGCTGCCTTATTGCTTCCCTTCATACTTTTGCACTTACTGGAAACTCCAAGTCTCTTTAATTGAGCTTTTCCTCCCCTCCACTCCTGGCAGGGTGAGAGGGTTAATTGCTTTGGACTGAAACATTACAGTTTTTGTACTCCTGCTTCCTGCTGGCACGGTGAGTATGCAGAGATGCTGTGTGCAGAGCCCCCCAGCTCTCAGAGCAGAGATGAGAACAGCTCCAGACCTCCCAAAATTGGGATGAGAACAGTTCCAGACCTCCCAAAAAAGCGATGAGAACAGCTCCAGACCTCCCAAAAATGGGATAATGGGATGAGAACAGCTCCAGACCTCCCAAAAACGGGATGAGAACAGCTCCAGACCTCCCAGCCGTGGGTATCTATAGAGCACTGTATCTGTGGCTTTGAATATCAGCACTGGCCAAGTGAGACCTTAACACTAATTGCCATAGCATTTCACTGTTTATCTTAGTCGAACTAGCATTACCAGTCATGGTTGTTAACAACCTCAAGTGGCACTTTATTCATCTATCAACAGCCTTACCCTGTGAACAAGCAAGCAAAGAACTATAAACACCCACTCCAGAGTCACTCTGTAGGTTTAAGCTGAAGCCTACAGAAAAAAGGCTATTCACAGATCATCAGAGAGCAGACAAAATACAACCTCCAAACCGATGTTTTAATCTACAAAGTTTTATTTGTCTTTTTAAACTTGTAAACCATAAAAAGAGCTTATCAAATATCTGAAATTAGTACAAGAAAAAATGATGAATCATAGCAAACTGCATTTGTAAGGTCCAATTTCCAAGACAAGCATGGGGCTCTTCTGCTTCTGTTTATGAATCTGAAAACAAATTTGGCCCAGTTTGTTAGGTGTTTTATTAGAAAATTCACAAAGCCTCAGCATGCTATGCTTTGTGATAGAACAGAATGGGAAGGAGTAAATGCAAGGATAAGCACTCAGCACCAGGAGGATCTGAACCCCATATATTCATCCACAAAACACAACACCAAAGGAGTGCATACATCCCTTAGCTGGGAGTTTTAGAGGCAGCTTTGTCTCTAGGCACTCAAAGGAAGACACACACTCCCCCCACAGACAAGTCCTAAAAACCAGAGAGCACCATGCTCATCATTACCAGTATGCCTGCTATTGTTAATGTCTGTCCATCACCAAATTATAAAACCCCTTAACATTATGTCTTCAACATTCTTAAAAAATTCTGGAATTTTCAGCTCTCAGACCCCAGAACATCAGCCTGATGAGGCAACCAACAGGCCCAGTCTGTCATTCCTTTTGGCATAAAGATTATCCTTTGTGTCAGTAGATTTCACAGGCATAGTTAGTGCTTTGTGTTTAGAAAAATCACAACACATACTGAAAATCTGGGTAACATTCGACCAACTTTTGTGTGTTTGTAATCAAAGAGAAAAAGAACTGCTGTCACTATACAAAATGTGTTCCAAGGAATATTCAAAACACCTGTAGAAACACCTCTGCTTCCAAAAACATTTCCCTCAGCTTGGACAGGGACTCAGGAAAATGGGGATCCTTCCTCATTCTGCCACAGCCCCAGTGATTAAATGCAATTTTCCTACCTTGTGCCTCCCCCTGCACGCTGGAGAGTCACCTCTGATAGAAAGTCTTTCAAGTTTTCCCAGTGAAAAGCATTCTACAAACTACTGTTGGTGTTTTACAAGCAAAAACCGCACCATAAGAGATTCACTAAAGTAATATGAATAAAAACTTCTCCAAACAGCCTTTTCCTGCCTCTGCTGTGCCCTGCCCAGCCCCTCTGTTGGAGTTCTTTGCCATCCCTACACTCCTCAAATCTTTCCATCCTTCCCTGGCCAGTCTTTCTTCACAGCTCTGACCCTCACAGCAATCTGCCCAAACAGTCCTTAAATCCTGCTAGTGTAAAACAAAGAAATTAGAAAACTTCCTCTGTGTGACTCCTATCATTTTAGCTCATTTAGGATTGAATTATCTAGAAATATATAAATACAAAAGTAAATTAAAGCATCAATGAAAACCTCATTATTTAATAACTATAATCCAAGCTTCAAATAAGATGAATTTCAATGTATATTGAATAATTTCAATATAATTTGTTTTTCGTTATCTGTTCCTTTTAGACCATTTTAAGCACATTTTAAATGTGCACAGAACAACAAAAAAAATCCCAAAACAGAACCTTCCAAATCAAATCAACTCAATATCTGTTCAAATATGCAAAAATATACATTATTATGTCATAAATAGAGGCTGGTTTTGTTGATAAGTGCGTTAGGAAAGAGATCTTCTTCCAGAAGCTATTTAGAAAACACATTAAGTTAAATTTTTAGTTCAAGGATTTTCAAACATGCTTCTGCTGGTATATTAAAAAAAACCAATCTAAAACCAAAGAAGTCTGACAATTAATAGGATGCTGAATAAGACCTGGTTCCCAGCAAAGCCATGAATAAGTCATGTTTGAAAATGTATTTTCAGATCTTGATGAATTGCATCAAGGTAATTACAGGTGAGACTTGATTAGCTGACATGTTTCCAAACATGAACATTCTTGCCTGTACTCCAGGCAAAAATTATGGTGAATGTTTTTGCAAATTTTCTAGCATGATGAATTTTTCTCAAGTATAATCTAGGCCCAAAGGGGCCCAACTTTCCTGTTAATTGGAATACAAATGAAATCTGTCAGTCAGTAATTGAGGTACACGATGACATATGGAGAACAGTATGCATCCATCAGAGCTGTGTGTTTATGTGGCAACTTGTGGACTGTGGAGCACACACAGTGCTCATCCCTTTAGAAAAAATCACCTCTGTCAGGATCCCTTTTGTTCCACTCAGTAACTCTGCCAGAGGACACACTCACACTCACATTATTTATAGATATATATACACACAACACACACACACACTTTTAAAGTACTTTTCCAGCTAAACACTGCTGTTCTATGCTCACAATGACTAGAGTAGAAAGACCATAATAAAGGTCATATATTTGGTCATATATTTGGGGCTGGTCTGCCAATATGCCAGGAGAATCTGTACCTCATCATCCAAGGGCAGAACTGGGTGTCCATTTCTAAAAATGACTAAATGACGTGTGGCTGCTTCAAAGACATTTGGAAGTGCCTTGAGGTCCTCCAGTGACATCAGTGTAAAGAGTATTTGCTGCTAATCTTAATTAATTTACCAGCTTGATCTCTTAACAGCAAAAATTCCATTTACTATTAGCAAACCCATCAGCAGTAAGTTGTAGAAAAAAATAAATACTGAAGTTACTGGCTGCACATTATGTAGACTTCCAACCCACCTTCCTGGAATGAAATTACAGGCACCCTGCTGCCAGTGGGAACCTGGCAGTCCTGCCAGAGATTTCACTGGGACAGATATTTTACAGCCTTAGCTTCGGTGAATTTGTATTGTGGTCATGAAGTTGTGAGAAGAGCTTAGCAATCCTTCTTTTCAAAACATTGTCCACCCCAGAATTGCAGCTGGTAGAGATAAGCAAAATTTTTAAATTGAATTTTTTCAGCAAATAGTGCAAACTTCAGGATTGACTTCATTTTGCTGAACTGCCTTGTGCAAAAACAGAAGAAGAAAGTGAAAAGTCTGGAGTTTTCATCTGAAATTACTTAATGCCACCCCATTTTACTTTTCAATATTAACGGTATACTCAACTCTGATATTTTTTCTTTGGAAAATAATGTTTTGTTTAACAGAAACTAAAGTCTTTCAAATTTTGATTCAGCTATGGTTTTGAACAACTTAAAACAATATTTATTTTTTTTTTAAGGAAAAGTTTTCAGAATTAATAGCAAGATGAAATATCAGTTACTCAACACAGGTCCAACAGCAGGGGACAAGAAATTTGACTTTGAAACTTGATATTTTAAATATTAGACCAAAGCATACCCAGTCTATACGTAATTTCCTGATCCTGTTCCCAAAAATGTTAATGCAAGCTCTTTCATCAGTGGGATCTGCAAGCACTGACAGCAATTGCAACAGGCCCCTGAAATCCACAACAAGAAGAAAGAAATATACTTTCTGAACTAGTAAAACTTTAATTAACAGGGGGTTCTCTTGGCACAGTTTTTGCTGTTAAATAAATAAAGCATTTAGTCAAAACCATCTATATTTACTATACAAAATACTGAAAAGCAAACATATTTAAAAGATACGGAAATTTAAGGTTCTGTGAAAAGAAACTGTGCTACATGTTATTCACACTTATAATGCACATAACACAACTGCAACACAGTATTTAGATACTGTATATTCATACATGGCTGGTGTAAAGTTTTCATAAGGGGATGCCATGTTATTATAATGTATTTGTGTTTCACAGACTCTGAGCAAGGCAGAATTTGTCTTTTGGATGTCCAAATATAATAAACCAAAACAAATCAATGCCAGGCTGTAACAAATGGGCAGTGGTGTTCCATGTCAGAGTTCACTTGGCACAGCCAGGACTGCACACTTCTCAAGCAGATGGGATTTTGGTAGTGCTGCTGTTTTCTTTTCCAGCAAAATATCTTTGGGTGCAGGACCAGTTTTACCCCTTTCTTAGAAAACCCCACAATTCTGAAAGCACTCGAGTTTTCCAGAGTATTTTCTGGCTTTCAGCAACAATCTGCATTTTTAAAAAAAAAATTGACTATGAACAATTTCCACCTTCCAGTCTTTCTGGCATATACTCTTCTGAAAAGAGAACAGCTTTAATTACTTCTTCAAAACAAATAGCATGGCATCCCTTCTCAGATGGAATGTACACTGTGTGTTTGCATGCGGTATAATGTAAGTCACTTGAATACATCAGACTTTTTAACACTATAATATAAATAAGCTTATTCCTTCTACTAGACATATAAATGCCTTTTTTTTTTGCAGTCCATAATTATATATACATTGAAAAAGAATGATACACAAGCAGCAAAAAAGGCTTAGACTAGAACAACTCAGTGGTAACTAACCAAATTCGTGGCCTTTTCATATTTTCAACACAGAAAATTCTGCATATAAATATTTTTGGACTTTAGGAATTTTAAAATAAACAGAACAGTATAGTTGTCACACAGATCAAACACATTTTAAAAACATTTTGTTAGATTTTACAGAACACGCTGTTGACAGCTAAAAAAAGTAAAATAAAATAAACCAGATTTTTTAAAGGGGACAATAAGTCTAAACATCTGCTGATCCAGGGAGACAAGAGATGGACCTAATTACCATGAAGCAGTGATTCTATTCCAATTCCACAAGAAGGCAAGGCTTCCCACTGTTCTTTACAAGGAGATGTCTCTGTGTTCTTAGAAAGGACAACATCCCTCTAAACCTGGTCAGCAGTAAGGTAATACCCCATTTTGGACTGATCAAAACTCTAGTCAGAAAACAAAAAATACCCTAATCATAAAGGGCTTATGACAATGTCAGATAGTTACATCTTACAATATATACTATTGACAAAATACCACAACATTAAAAATAATTAAAACCAAAAGCAAATACATTTATAGAACAATTATGTCTTTATGTAGGAGTTCTCTACTTTAATGTTCCAAAAGAAATGTAGGTGTTTTCCAGTCACTTTCTACCTGCAAAATGGTGATCTGTACAAAACCCAACTGAATCTATTTTAAATCTGGGCTCCACAGAAAGCAAAACTTCAATGCACTGACACCCCCCCACCTTTTTTTTTTTTTTTTTCCACTTTCCCATTTTTCTTTTGACCTCAAAATTCTCAGCAGCCATTAAGGTCTTGTGAGTGTGGTCTGATTCTCCTTCATGGAATGGAAGCCCTTTGATATGGAAAAAGTAGAAGAATCCAGAAAGATTGTGAATGAAATTTTTTATACATGTCTCTGAAATGGGAGAAGCACGAATTGATAGGTGCTTGGGAAATTCAAATTGTAGGCACCAAGAAAATGCCATGGCATATGTTTCTAAAAAGTCACTGTTGTGGAAAAAAACAAATATAATGTTAATATTCAAACCACAGATTTCTAAAACACAACAAAATGTACCTGAGAGTGTGCATATTTATATATATATATTTATATTTATATTTTATATATATTTGCCAACATTTAAAGTGAGAAAGTATATTTCCCTCAATTCTTTCTCAAAACAAAGAACTGTGGATTTAAACAAAACAAACCCCCCCAATCAACCCCTCTCCTTCTCAAACCCCCATGAATGATACTTATGGCCCAAGCACTAAAGTCTAGTGATGCTTTGGAAAACCCCATTTCACATCCTCCTCTTTTCAAATGGTACCCCAAACAGAGTGGAGAATAAGCAAGAGAAAAACAAAAAAAAAAGAATAATATTTAAATATTACCCAGTATATAACAGACTGTACTTGTGTCAATGAAGAATCTCCAAGAAAATAAAGTGTAAGTCATACAAATGTAGCCCTGTTGACAAGCTTAGCTAATATTTCCTTGTAATTAAGTTGATTTGAAAGGATGTGAACACAAACAGGCTACATCAACACAGTATATTAAAATTCCCCCCTGTAGCACATTACAATCAATAAAAAGAAAATAAAATCTGAATAATACTAGAGGTAGCAGCTGTTTGTATTTTCCATTATCTGAGTATCTCTGGAGTCCAACCCTTGGAACATTGCTCCCCTGATGAAAGGCTTGTGTGCGATCAGCCGACGTACAGCAGAGTGGAAAGCTCGATGTCTGCAGGAGTGTTTGAAGTATCTTCCCCAGCACAATGCAAGTAGTACTTGTACAGAAGTGCCTTGATGACCTGTATTAAATCACAGCTCAAAAAGCTATGGCTGTTTGCTGTTTTACAAGCCATTTAAAAAAATTAAAAATAAAAAAAATCCACAAGGTGTTTGAGTAAGCTATGCAGTTCCACAACATATAAATACGGTGAGATTCAAGAGTTCCATATAACCTCTAAAATATAAGCTAGCTGAATATTAATGGAGTAATGATAGTATTAATCATAATTCTGGTGTCACAAGAACGCATTTCCTTCATTTGGGATGATTCTTGGAGGATGTTGGTGGGATCTCTTCTATGTCTGGTAGAAGTGGTGGTAGTGGTGGTGGTGCTCGTGGTGGTGGTGGTGCTCATGTCTTTGTATCATTTGTCCCACTTGGCCTTCATATAAAATGACTGTGGGCAGGTCTCTCACATGCTCCTTTTCCACAACTGTCCCTGGAGACTGGAAGGTTTTGCACATCTGGTGATTCTCCTTTGCCCTCTGCTTATGCTTCTTGTGGATCTGCTGGGACTGCAGGGGAAGGTACGGGAGGTTCTGGCCCAGCCGCGCACTCGGGGAAGCCACGGGCAAGGGCACCCCTTGGAAAGGTTTGTTCCTCACTGCCCTTCCAGGATGCACAGGGGCCACGTTTTTGCCCTGGGCTTTGGGAGACCTCACAAAGTGCTTGTTTGAGTCCTGGTTCCGGAGCCTCTGCTGGATTTCTGCAATCTTGGCATAGGAGCTTTCGGCCAGGCTGATGTGGTTTGGATCCACCACTTGAGATTTCCTATGGTGAGCATGGAAGGTCTCAGGCTCATGAGAGCGGGATCTAGTTTGATTCACAATTCTGCCTGGTGGGTCATGTTTTTGAGCTGCTGGAGGAGATCCTAGGAAATAACAAGCTGAGTTAGTCATCTAGTATTTCAAAGTTTTAATTAGTAGCATGCTGTTGGCAGGGATAGCATTATCGGCAGAACAAATTTTTCCTAAGGAAGTGAATGCAATTATAGCTGTCTAGTTTAATTACATTTAATAATTCTGGCCAGTAAATAATACACAAATATGAATACCTATTTAGAGAAGAATGAACATATGTGTGTGTGTGTATGTGTATTAAAATCTTTATGTTACCAACTCTTGGTTATCAAATTAAATGTAAGGGGAATAGTAAAACCCTGGCAGAGGGCAGGGAAATGAAAGAAATCCAAATCTCTTTGATTTGGGGACTAGAGCCAAAATTCCAGGTATGAACACACATTCTCCTATTTTTGGGTCAGTAGTGAGTATAAAATATGTGCTGGTCTCATCTTGGGGAAAAGTTCCAACATCCAAAAGTCAATCCTTGCCTCACCCGTAGACTAAACTTAATTATTTAGATGTAAAGATTGTTCTCCTAGGCTCAGCTCCAAGTTTGGCTACACAAACAAGTACATCAAAGCAGCCTTGAAGCACATTAGCCACTCTTGTGATACCACCTTCACCAGCAATTATCTTATTGCAGTATTTACAGTCCTGTTCCAGAGTCTCCACAGACAAATCACACAGCTTCACAATTCACTGTCCCTGACATGGAACATGCAACTGAAGAAAGAAAAGCTTATGAGGTTACAACACAAATTACCTGGCCCAAACTTGGATGTGTAGTTTTCTATTCCTGCAAGATCCAAATAGTGGTTTCTCCTTTCAATGTTCTCATCAACACAATGACGATAGCACCCACTTTGCTCTGGATTGTTCTCACTCTGGTGGTATCTGTCAGCAGGAAGCAAAATTACAATTCAGCAGAACTTCTTTAAAGTTCTTATCACCATCTGCAAACCAACAACTAATGGACCCTTTGAAGTGACAGGAGCTGCTCACAAAGAAACAACAAACACTTGGAATTCTGGATGGCCAGATCTGCTGTGACGATAGGCCTAAACTGACTGTTCCTTCCCCTCACATAAATCAACCCTGATGTTGCAAAGGAGGCTTTCAGATTGCATCACATGTGCAAAAGCAAATAAAACCACTCCTAGCACTTATAACTTTCTGTCTTAGGGCCAAACCATTCAACTCATTCTCCAATGTGGACATGCCAAAGAAAATCTGCTGTTTGATTTGTGATCATTCCCACCACTGTGAGGAAGTGCTGGGGTAATCCAGATAAATGTTCATGTTCCTGCTTCAGAAAGACAGGCAACAGCACAGGTGTAGTAAGAGAGCTTGGGAAGAGAAGGTGTTGGTAGGACACTCAGAGGTAACTGCTGCTTTCCAAAATATAATTAATAAGGTCAGATCAGACACTGGCTTTAGAATCTCAACTCCTTTTCCTGCTCAGCTTTGCAATTTTATTTATAGCAGAACTATTTCCTGAGAATGAATATCTGAAATACCATTCATTTATGAGGCAGAAAAAAATCAGGCAGAAGTTTACAGTATTGTAGCCCATAATGCCAAACAATTTAATTCAGCAATTTAAATGGGACATCTGCAAATATGAACAATATTTTCAATATAAAAACAGGATAAGCAGAAAACTCTTAAGTTGCTATTTGTCATTCAGACAGTTCAGTCTCCAAGACCAGGAGACTGACTTTGCTATTTCTCTGTGCAAGTGCACTGATGTCAACCTAAGACCAGAATCTGGCCTTGTATCCTACACCAGCTGCTAAATATGGGCTCTGTGCTGTGTGGGCCCAGTACTGTGCTTTTAGTCTACTAGCACATTTCCAAGTTTCCAGAGGCTGCTGATCCCCCTGAGCTCGGGCACAAATGGCTCTCCTGGTGCAGCCTGCCCTGCTCAGGGACATTGCAGAGCTGAGGCCCCTCGTGGCTCTGTCAGACACAGCTCTGCAGCTTCTTTGATAAAAGCCACAAGACTTGACCTACCTGCAAGATCATTTTGCTCTGCTTTGATAGAGGTAGAGTCTCCTGAATGGAGGAGAGTCTGGCTGGAAAGCAGGTAAGGCTTAAAGACTGAGTCAGCTCTGAACTCCAGAAGTGACATGGGGTACTCTCAAAATAAAAAAGGGAATGTCCAGACATTCTCTAACCATTTACAGGCTGTTACACTTTAGCATGTCAGCATATGAGATTTCCGGGGCTAGAACTTGCCTAACTGCAGTTGCCAGGCATGAATCACCTACAGAAACCACTTGGACTTGCACACATGTGCTGAAGACAATGCACAGTTAACCCAGAAAAAACATCATTGGGTTTGATCCAACACAATTAAGCAACTCTGTGTACAGCACTGTCTGTTGGAAATGAAGCTAACAGGGAACCTGTTATTTTGTTACTGTAATAAATTCAATCTCTCATCAGGACAGAGGGGAAAAATGATGCCAGTACTGCCACAGCCCTACATTCTAATAACTTTCTTACATGCAAGATGACGTTCAACAACATTCATGCAAATACACACAGTGAAGCAATTATACACTGATGAGAGATGTGCTCCACTGTCAAAGGGAGCTTCAAGCACTTCTGAGAACTGAAGTGTCTGGCATCCAGGCCCACAGTGCTGCAAACACATGGGAAGACTTGGGCAGGAATCAACTGTGTAAAAATACAGTGTTGTTGCTGGGTTTGGGCTTGGTTTGGCTTTGGTTTTAATAAAAAATGGCATCTGCTGAAGTGCTTGTGGAGTGTATGGAAGTCCTTTCTAAAATTCCCACACTGATGTGTCACGCTGATGGCACGAAGCACACAGCAATATAGCAGGAAAGGGATCAAGCAGTGACAGAGACAGGGCAGAAAATGCAGGGACATCCCTGAAAGCCTCATTCACTAGGAACAGAGTTTAAGTCAGCCAGGAGAACCAGGCTATCTAGCCATGAATCCAGCTACTTATCTTGATACTCATATTAGCCCTACAGGTGAAAACTCCTGCCTGTAGCTTCCAGCAAATGAAAAATCCATCTATCTCCCAACCTTCAGGATAAAAACATTCCTATCCATTTTATCTTGAATATTAATCACATCTTGCCTAGAATTCCTAAGAGACTGAACATGTGAAATGTGTGCACTTCTCACAAGTTCTCATTGCTGCTTTCAAAGGGGAAGCAGCTGCATTAATATTGTGAGATTCTGATCTGAGCCACAGCAGCTTTTCTGAGGGTTGTCAGCTTGGCCAGAGTGCACAAACATCCCTGAAAAACACCCAGTGTGAGCAGCACACTCTTCATCCTGCCTGCATTCAGAGGGATGCAACACAAACTGCCAGATGCTGACCACTGCCTGATGCTCATCTTCTCAGCCCAAGACAGATTTGTTCTGTCATTCTCACCAAGGAATGAGAAAGACAAACATTTGTCCAAACATTTGATGCTGTCACAATTGTGGATTTAATTGGAAGTGCCCACTGTTCATAAAAACACTACATTTGCAGAACCAGGACTGTAAGGTGGATAAGAGGGGTGCTTCAAACTGAAAGGGGATTTTTGCACTAGCAAAAAACCAAAATTATTTATTAAATAAAACCAGTCTGTTGAATTCACACAGGGCAAAACTTTGCTAATGGGCAGAGGGAATCTGCACACCAATCTAGGCCAGCAAGTAAAACCAGGGAGTATTCTTCAGTTCACAGAAGATTTCATGAAGAGTTGCTGACACAAGATTAATAGTAATTTTATTCTTCTTTTAGTCTGAAATTTGATTGTACTGGGATTTGCTGACTGGGATAACTCACTAGCATTTTTTCTCCATCCAAAAAAGGGAGGTACTGTTTTCTTGTCAGTTTTAATAAGACTGAATGCTCTCTCTCCTGATAAATTTGTTATGTATCCAGACAAAGATCACTAAATCTAAGGAAAGCCAAAAGTTTGTTGTTTTTTTTTCTTTTTAAAATTTGCAGCTGAAGAAACAAACATAACTAATGAGTCAATGTCATTACTGTAACATTTCAGCAAACACTTCCCTCTGCCTTACGAGCAGTTTCTGTTATGAAGCATAAAATCCTAAAATATACCAAATATGCACCAAGATGACCTGTTAGCACTCTGGTTGGGTTGTGAGCTGGTAACCAAGTTAGCCCATGTGAAGCTTGGCACTATTTGAGTTGATGAGTGAAAAAGATGGGCTGGAAGGAGGACAGAGAAAGGCAGGAGATGGCCTCTAAGGAGAGGAAAAGGTTTTAGGACAATTTTAGCCAAAAAGCTGTGCTATTAATCTCACTTATTTGCAGATGACATCTAAAAAGACAATTCAGATCCTCCAAAGAGCTCAAAGAAGAAAAGATCAGGATTTTTTTTTTTTTATGTTTGTTTTGCTTTAACATAAATATCCAGCTATGGAATCTGCTCTTAAGTCCCAAATGAAAACTCCTGTAATTCTTTTATTTTAAAATAATTTTTAAAAATAAAACAAGCAAGTAAGAAATGGTGGTTGAGATTTCATTAGAGGTACCCAGTGCCTGCCAGGAGCCAGGGCTCATTCCCCTTACCTGAGGGAAGCTTTCTGCTTCTTCTCAGAGCTTCTTGCTTCTTCATTAGCTTTGTTTTCAGCTCTGTGCCTGGCACTCTGCAGATCTGCCAAGAGAAAGGACATTCTTGTCACAGTGCTGTCCTTGCAGACCAGCACCATTAACATCCTGCTGGTGTCAGCAGACCAGGATGTCATGAATCATCTCAGCAGCTTCTCAGCCTTGCTGCTCCCCCAGGACAGGTTTTATTCAGATGTAACCTGGACTGCAGGAGATCAGCCAGGCTGAATTTACCCTGCACTCCTTGTGGAGCCACATTCACTGACAGGCTCAGTGGTGGCAATTCAGTGCTGTACTAATGCAGCATGGAGCTCCCCAGCAGGCAGAATTTGCTTCTGCTTGCTCTTGGGCAGTGATTGTTTTATTAAAATTGAGGTGACCAGGCTCTCCTATTAGATCTGATGCCTACATTTTCTACTGAAGTATTACTTTAAATACTTTTAAGCATTTCAATTTAGTACTACTCTACCTACTGAAGTAATTATGCTGATACAATTATTATCATTACAGTGAAGCTGGACAAGCCATTATGGTACAAACATTTCATAATGGCAGACTCTGCCAGCACAGAAAATGTGCAATTTTTATGCACAGATTCCTTAAGTTTACTTATCCTTAATTGTTTATTTTTACCCAGCAGCGCTGGTAGAAATATTTTATATCCCTACACCTGCTTCCACACAAACCAAGTGCTGCAATATCAGCAGAGATAAAGTGGTGCAAGTCAAGAAGGTCTTAGATCTGCCTTTCAGTGCACAGAGAATTACACTACATATGGGTTACTGCTGCTTCCAAAGGAAGCAATCCATCAGAAGGGAGAACCCTCATTTGCTAATGAGACACTGAAAGGAGGGCAGGTAATTTTCCAGTCAAAATCATAAAGCAGGTTCATGCAATTTAAAATAACCACAAAATTATTTGCCTTTAAGTATATATGTATTTGCATTAACAAAATATAGAGATGGATTTTCAAGGGACTCTGGAAGTTTTCTGTATTTTTTTTTTTCCAAATGGCTGATTGCACATCCTTACCAGTGTGATTTAACAAGATACTCTTTTTCTTCTGGCTGCCATCTGGTGCCACAGTGAGCTTCACTCGCAGAGTTTTGCTGGAACTAGGAGAATGGTTTACTGAAGCATCAACTACCTCATAGATGGTATGGAGCAGGCTGGTAATGTCCTGGAGTTGGATTGAAACACAAAAGAAGACAGTACTGTGAAAATGGCATGAAAACTACAGCTTTGATGCTTACAATTGTTTTGGATTTGGCACTATTACATGCTGAAGTATCCTCAAAAGTCACTGAATTTAGAAAACTTCAACTTGCACAGTGTTACAATCTTCACCAAGATTTCTGGGTTTCTGAATTGGGACAAATAAGATCAAAACAATAACAACAGTACAAGATCTGCAGGTTTCCTGAGCTCTGAATCTGCAAAATGGTGTTCTGCCTTTTCTTTGATTTACAGAGAAGCCAGGGATAATCAGTCATACTCCACTAAAAATTGAGTTCACACGGCCAAAACAAATATATCAATCGAAGAAAATCTTGGATATTAGTCTTTCAGTTTGTTTGCTTTTGTTTTTTTTTTTTCCCTTGGCATAGTTAAATGGTTGATTATATAGAGGAAAATCAGTAAGAAAAGTAGCAGAACTGTAAACCTGTAAAGGTTTGGAAATAAATTATGTCTGTCTGAATGTCACCCTACCATCTGTGTTTTGGGGTCTAGCTAATTTTGCAAAATTCAACCACACACATTTTGAACTGCAAATATTATCCAGTCAGGCCTGTTGCAGAAGCTTCTTCACAGATCTCTTTGAAGGCAATGGGATTGAACAGAGGCTCACATGTCTGGCTATACTGGGAAGAACACCACCAATTTTAACAAGCCAATGGTTTCAAACAGGAGGAACACTGTTTAGTAGCTGGTGATGCTCAGAGGTCTCTCAGGTTGATTTAATCCAGCCAGGCTCAAACAGGCACTGCCTTAAACTGCCAGGATGAAAAGAGGATCTCTTGGCTCACTGCTTTCCCTCAAAAGGATTTTACCCAAACTGGTCTTGGGCACCAACCTAAGGCCAAAGCATTCTGATGAAGCATTCTGATCATTGCAGGCCATAAAGAGTCCACTGAATGCATGTCTGAGAACTTCTCTGTGCTGGTCTTCCCTTTCCTTGATCTCTCCTACTGCCTAAGCTCTTTCCAGATGCCTGCAAGCACAAAGGAAATACCTAAATCATCTTTTGATAAGTATAACTGGTTCTGAGGATTAAGAGTCAGGTCTATAAAAATTCAAAACCTCCACAAGTTTTCCTTTGCTCAGGAGCCACACCTGTAACATGGGCAGCTCCAGTTTAGTACACCCTAATGGAGGCCCCACCACTTTAGCAGTCAGTATCCCACACAGTCCTCATTATGGAGCCAGATTTAAGGATGACACAGAAATACTAATTTCTACTCACACAGAATTTAGGGGAATACTGACCTTATGGCCAGGACCAATGATATTACAGCAGATGATTTTCCAGCTCAATAGGAAGAATAAATAACTAAATCCTAGGGGCTCCAGACTTTGTCTTAACATGTAACCTCTCCAACTTTTCTGCACTCAGGGGAATTTCTCCAGACGTGTAAGTTCAAGACAATATATCCATAAAGAGAGAGCAGAATTTGCCTCTTTTATTTTTCCAGTGATATTTTTTCTCTCATTGCTGCAAGAGTCTACATGGGCTGTTACTACATATCAGCAGCTGTTTTCCATGCTCTTGACAATCACTGTCCAAAGCCTGAGTGTGGGACAGAATGCTCTGTGTCCATCTGGGGGACACCTCAGAGCTCTTTAAGACATCTCCCTTCTCCCTCATTTGAAACCCAGCCAGACCTCTAAATGTGGCCAGATAGAGCCACATTTGACAGCCAGCTTGAAGGGCTGGATTTTTATTTCATCTAAGAGGAAGAACCCAGGCAAGCACATAAACAGACAAACAAGCCATATCTGTTGTTCTATATTCCTCCATAAGTCATGTTTTAGGAGCATTGTGCTATAATCCTACACTTTGATAAACCTTCTCCTTCAACAAACTACTTAAGCAGAGTATTTATTATTTACTGGGCTCCATACACTCAGCACATGGGTGAATGGGGTTTTTCCTACACATTCCTGGACAAGTGCTGGTTAGCCAACATGTCATTTTTCCACACAAGGCTGCTATCAAGAGGTTATTATCAACTCTTTCATTCACAATAATCTGCCCTTCTTCCTTTTTTCAGCTATGCCAGATATTTGTAAAGCCAGATGTTTGTACATCTAGTCTATTTTATCTTCAATAATCACAGGTTAAAAAAAACCCACTGTCCTTTTACATAAATTTTTTCAGTGTTGAGGTCTAACTTGCTAACTGGCTGACAATCTGCCCCTTGTGTTCTGTGAGGGTCTTTCTCAACAAGCTGTTTGACTCAGCAGTTTAAAAAGTATTCCCAAAGGCTGTCAGGGAAGGGCAAACTTGTGTGACACATACTTAGCAAGTCACAAATATGTGCACACACATATAACATCAGGACAAGTTACACTTCTCTGCCAAACAGTCCCAAATTAACCCAAATTAATGTCCAGGCTGTGAAATGGCTGCAAGAGGACTCAGCACCCCTGTGACTTGCACACTGCTGCCTTTGCCTTTTGCTCTGTGTTTAACTGCAGCTCCCCCTGGGAGCTCTGAACTCTGTGTTCTGGCACTGCAGGAACGTGGTTGTCACATTGGATGTGTCCCAAGATCCAGGTCAGGGATAGCCATGAGCAACCACTTAGTGCTGATCTTCTAAATATTGACAACCACGCTTTTATTATAGGATTCATTTACTTGTGATCCTAATTTGGGAATTTCAGACAACTGACAGTTCTGATTTGTTCTGTCTCGTACTGTGGTCCTGGCTGAGCAGGTACCAGCTACAAGGCACCTTGAGCCTCCTGTTGCTTCACAATTTTTGCTTCATAATTATAACATATGAATTTCTGAGGCAGTGATCTACTGGGAATGGCCTTTGTCAATAAAATTTGAACTGTGACTAAAATTCCTTCCTCACAGCCCTGTTTTGGCAGCTAATATAGTAATGGTTACTTGACAAATTGGTAGCAATAGACCATTCAGATATATGTTACACACCCTGTATTTTATGGTTACATGTATATTTACCCAAAAAGTATTTTCATCTTCCAGTAGCTTGCCAACAGACTTGTTTCCCTTAAAAGCTGTTCCACTGAACATTATCTGTATTTAAATCTGTTTAAAAACTGCCTAAATCATTGAGACAGCTTTGCCTTCTACACAGCAGCTTGTGCATTTCACCATCCTCAAGAAATTTAGCATCAAAGATCAAGAATAAAACCTAGTTAAATGGTCCTCTTGTCTGATACATAAACCAGCATGACACAGAGCCCACCTACCAAAGAATTGAACTTCTGCACAATGAATCATGAGTTTTACAAATCATGGGAATTTGCAAATCTTTTGCTTTAGACTGCTTGGCCCTTCCCCCACAAAAAGTGGATTTTTAGACTACTATATTTAATGGGTAAAGAGAAACAAAATGAAAAAAAATATTTCTCTCCATTATAGCAAATGGATTATATTTGGAGGGGAAGTATTCTGCATGGCTCTAACTTCTGGTATGCAGAATTTCTGCTGGGATCTCTAGGTTATATCAAGTACAAAAACTGAAACTGATATTTTTCCACAGAGAGGAAAACAAATGCTCATTGAGTAGTATCCAAGCAGCCAGCACATGCCATACCCAGATTTATTTGTCTTTTGCTCATTGAACACCATGGCTGGTTTTACCAGGGTGAAAACCTCATCCTTTTTTATCAAGCAGCCAATGCAACAAAGTATATTAGGAAGAGAAAATTTAATAGATTGCCCAAAATATTTCCTTTCAAAATATTAAAAAGCAAACAGTCTGCAGAATACTTTATGGATCTCCAATAGGAGATTAACAGTAATTTATAACATTCAGAGAAACCAATGGGTCTGAAAAAAGAATGAGAACACTGAAGTTTTCCTCAGTCCTTACAGAACATATGTGAGACTGAGAAAGTCCTTATTCTAGGTATTACTTTCTATTTTTAAGGAATATTAGTGGTACAGGGATGACCTTATTTTTTCCATATTAGCATAGATTATCATCACAAAATTAGTTAGAAAATTAGAGATTTTTGTAGAAGACACTCATGAGTTTTTCCATTAGAGTTAATTTACCAGAATGAGATATTTGTACCTAAAAAAACTCAGTCAACAAACAACGCACAAAAATACCCTAAACTACCAGCCTCCCCTTAGAAAAAAACAAAACTAAACCAAACCACAGAACACCCCCAAAGCCAAAGAGTTTAATAAAATGAAAATATTCAGTTTGAGTCTCTGTAGCTTTCCTGAGAGAGCATTTTTTGACTCCCCTTAAAACCAAGAGAAAAAGTTATATTTTCTCTTAATATTTCTATCAGACATGAAGCCACCATCTCTAATGCCTGAAATGATGGCCACAGGTACAGACAGGCCCTGCTCCTCTATCCATTGATTTCATTGCTCTTTCTGTATCCTGACTTAGTACAAACAGTGAAAACCAACAAATTTCAAGGGTCAGGCTGATGAATGGTTGCCCCAAAAAAGCCAATATCCTTCCCCAAGTCAGTGATTGGTGCTGAGTTCTGAATGCAGATATAACCTCAAACCTTTTTATTCATTAGAGTATAGGAGTAAAAAAAAAAATCTAAAAAGGCAAAGAACAAGTCACAAAGAAAACATAAGAGGGAAAATTGGGTATTTAATGTAAGATACAAAGAACAATTTTAGCATTAAAAATGCATGAAGAGAAACATCAATACCAGTTCATTACCTTTCCCTTGGAAAAAGATAAATACAAATGTCTCATTTGTACTTTGTTTGTAGTCTGATTTCTACATACAGCAGGATGTTTTTATTGCAGCATCAGCTCTGTTTGATCACATACATTTTTGAATCATTCTTATTTGGAAAGCAAAGGGAACTTCACTTGCTATCTGCTCAAAAGCTGCTCTAGAAGAGATTTCTTTTTTTTTTTTTTTTTGTCCTGACAAGCAACTTTCTTGTGTGCTTATTCCTGTGCAGCCGCTCACCAAAGAAACTCAATTTTACAAGGAGCTGATTAAAATAAAAATTAAAAAAATAAAAAGCTAGTGTTTATGAAGTGTAATTACATTCAGAGAGCTCAGTATAAAACCTCATGGATCAAAACACATTAGTTCAATTACCCAAGTTTCAAGTCCGATTACAAATATTCCTGTGAAGATAATTAGAGTGCAGCTGTCAGTTTTAAAAAGGCCTGCTGTACATAATGAATTGTCCTCTTATGGCTTATGGAATGAAGGGAAGTGGTATTAGCCAAGTTTTGTAATATACATATTAGAGCAGGAAAAGTTATCTCTCATTAAACCAAAAGGGATTGAGAACTGGTCATCTTTGTGGCAGAAAAAGCAGAAGTTTAATAACATACAGTAATGTTAATTTATAATTTGCCATCCCAGTAATTATGCTTTCATAATGGGCATAGCTCTTCAAGAAGCATGACTAGATGTGAATTTCAAATTATAAGGACTACAGAATAAGTCATACAGACTCTAGGAGCAAATCAAAGCAGCATTAAGTTCTGAAGACATTGTTAAATCCAGAAGAAATTTCACTAAAATGGAATTTGAATGCTCTAGCAGTGATCTGTCATTTTGCAGAACCCAAGGGAAGCTGTATCAACTAAGTATGCACCTTATTCACAAGTCTTAAACATTTGAATGAAAAAAACCCATTCAGTCCATCAGTAAAATTGCTCCCCCAAACTTAATTTAATACTGTGGATTCCTTTGGAAACTCTCTGGACATGAGGTACAGTGTTTTGAACACAATTATTTGGAATCAAATGAAATGGTTTTGGGTGGGCAAGCCACTTCTTTTCCACTGTCTCACTTTTACAATGTGGTGAAAAGCAAGAATAATGCTACTGACTTCTTTTTGTAAATCACCTCCAGGTCTATAGGTAAAAAATGAAGTGAAAAAAATTTCATCTCTCTGTTAAATCCAGATATAAATCCAGGAGACATTAAAGGGAAATTTTCCAAGAATGAGAAATGGTCCATATTAAGCTTTTCTCACCAGAACACTGATCTTTGTTAAAAAAAGCTGACTGGTTTGAATGCATTTTCATCAGCTCACTGAAGGGCACTGGTACAGATCTGCCTCTTGCTCAGACTGCCCATTTTGTCCCTGCTCCAGCAATGTACTTCACATACTTTTAACTGAAAACATGTCTCTTATTCATTTTAATTGAAACTATTCAAATGTTTAATGTTCCCCCAAGTGAAGTCATTTGCTGGAACAGGAGCAGAGTTGCTTAGCAAAGGACAGTATCAGGTACACTGTGTCTACCCATCTCCCAGGGGCCAAGAGAACAAGAAATTCTATGACATTTAAGAGACTAAAATTCCTCTTTTGTGGCCAGGATTATCTATGAGCTGCTATTGTTGGTCATTCTTGCTCAAAAAACCCCTCATAAATTGCATCTGGATTCAACAAAAGATAACCAAGAAGATAACCAATGCTTATATAAATGGCCCTGGAACAGTTTGCAAAAGAAGTGTGTGACATAAAGGGGAAGATTTGGAATGGTGCATACTACTTGTTTCTATCTTTGGTCACATGTAAAGAGCTGAAAAGTATCAACCTATTTGGTCCCTTGCTGAAAGAATTTTTTTTGGCACAGGTTCAAGCCTAAATGTAGCAACCTCCAGACCTCAGAA